>NC_133535.1:107408359-107715056 GCF_048544455.1 Silene latifolia
AATTATTGTCTTTCATTTAATTATGCATAGCTAATTCCTTTCTGCTAGGATTTAGGGGATCCGCGGTTCTATGATATAATATGTTAGGGTTTTAGGTCTAGCTGTTTACCCCATCTGAATTGTTAATCGTGGCATCTGATAACGGTTTGATTAATTAAGTGCACGTAATTAATTGACCATCTTGTTAAACCTTAACCTGGATCGAGAGATTGGAAAAGGCGAAGACTTGCTATGAACAATAGGAAACTCTAATTAGGGCGAGAGCTACATTAGAATTCTAGGGCAAACAGTGGACCGAGAGGACCTGTTCAGTACCCTTCAGACCGTTTATTGCTGACCGTTGACCTTACCTTAGATCGTTGTAGACCGTGGTGAACCGATCATCCTAGCTATTCTCTCTTTTATTGAAATCGTTTATCAATTTACTTTCTTTTGTTTGCTACCTTAGTTAATAGACAAAACCATTTCAAACCCCCAACTTTGTGACTCAGACGAACTTAATTGACAAATTAGATTGCAGACAGCCTCCCTGTGGATACGATCCTGACTTCCTTGCTACATTAGTTAGAGACCAGTTGGTTATCTTTGGTAGGTATACGATTAGCCTATCAAGAAGCTTACCCTTGACACGACGATCTCAACGGCGTAAAGAACAAGACAATCTGACGATCCTAGCCCTTGGGATTTGCTAATAACGCGATGGAAAAGAACTACGTAACTTCTTTTCTTTTGAAGGGTTTTAGAAAGGTGAAAAAGTGATTAAGAAGAATGACGGAATCCTTTTATACTAATCACGCGTTATTAACAAAACCCGGCTAAAATAACCCGTAAAACCAACTTACTCGATCGAGTAAGTGACTTACTCGATCGAGTAAGTGACTTACTCGATCGAGTGACCCTTACTCGATCGAGTGTCCCACATACTCGATCGAGTACCCATCAGGCAGACTACTGTTTTGCGTAAAAACATACTTACTCGACAGAGTAAGCCCCACTCGATAGAGCACCCATAGACATAGAAAACCGTAGTATTACAGCAACGAGTAGCCGGGTTCCCATCACAACAGGTAATCCAACCCTGCCGATGTCAGACCACAACATTGAACATCAAAAGCCCCGCTAATCGCAACGAGCGAACCCAGATCATTAATGTGCACATCCCCCTTGTGACGGGAGTCACAAGAGGCGATACATATAGGGGTGAAACTGTAATACCCTGGCCCAAACCTAGGTTGGGAGCGGTCACTCATGGTAACTCGCCGGGCTATGTACATGGCCCCCAGATCAACACGGGTCCTTTACAGCGCATTTTGTCCTCACTCATGCGCATTCCGGAAACCTTTCCATGAGGTCACCCATCATAAGACTACTCCCAGCCAAGCACGCTTAACTGTGGAGTTCTTTCGCATGGATAACCAGAAAAGAAAGTGCATTTTGGTGATATGACTAGTACTTTCAATCCCTTTAAACACTAGTCAGATTTTAATCCTATCAATGGACCTCTTCAAGGGGTTACCCCCACCCGAATAACGTCTTCGGTTCAGTTGAGTATTACACACCTTCACTTGAAGAACGCAACATCCTCGTTGCGCCTGGCAGCATTTGACCGTAGCCAATTTGCCAAGCCAAGAATCCTCCCCCATTAGGTGGGTGACCCGGGTACTCCTGACCACAGGCTTACACACGGTCGCGGGGTTGCTCTGATACTACTTGTAACACCCCGGCTCAAACCTAGGTTTGGGAGTGGTCACTCATGATATCTCGCCAGTCTATGTACATGGCCAACAGATCAACACGGGTCTTTTCCAGTGCATTTTGTCTTCACTCATGCGCATCCCATAAACCTTCCCAGGAGGTTATCCATCCTAAGACTACTCTCAGCCAAGCACACTTAACTGTGGAGTTCTTTCGCATGGATAACCAGAAAAGAAGGTGCACTTTGGTGATATGAGTAGAACTTTCAATCCCTTTAAGCACTAGTCAGATTTTAAGCCTATCAATGGACCTCTTCAAGGGGTTACCCCACCCGAATAACGTTTTTGGTTTAATAGAGTATTACAAAAACCATCTCCCGACATGGCTCCACAATACCAACCACATATCCACCACCATCAACCATCCAACAATAATCAATCACAATTATAAAGACAATCACAACAACACGATTCAATCACAATAACTGCACTAGGTAGGGAAACCCTACCTCTAGCGAATGCTCCTGCTAGCGCACACATTCACACTTATGCATATAAGAAACTAACATCGCCACCTAAACAATCAATAAGACTCTATCATGACCAACCACAATCATCAACTAGTACCGAAGACGGTGACAGCGACTTACCTTGCTAACTGACTTACGACGGAGGCCACGTCCTGACTTGTTAATTCCCGTTCCCATGCTAGTCTTCTAGGTGAATAATGTAAATTTGAAAGAATGAGGGAAGGAGGAAGAGAGGTGGGAAAGTGAGGATCTGATTTTAGGTTTTGAGAATGAAAGAAATGAGAAACAAAAAGATATAAATCCCGACGCACGATTGTAAAATAACCGCTGAACCAACGCTACTCGGTCGAGTGTCCCCACATCTCGACCGAGTAGGTCTTACTCGGTCGATTATCTGACATACTCGACTGAATAACCCTCACTAGATCGAGTAACTAGGTCTGGCTTGCAACTAAGCCTATAGTATTGTCTCCCAAAAGGTCCCTTAGACATAGGAGGTCCTCCGCAAGGTCCCCTAAAGAGGCGGGTATTACAGTCTTCCCCCCTTAAATTGAAATTCGTTCCCAAAGTTCACCTAACACCATAAGTAACACGAACTAACAAGTGTCGCCACATTAAAAGGTTATAACTTATACTCAACCACGTTAAAAGGTTATAACTCATACTCGCTGACAACCACGTTCTCGACATGACCACTACCAATCACAACATAACTATAACTGCAAACTATAATTGCAATCACATATATACACATACACATCTTTTGTATTCATAACCAAAACAACCAAGACAAAGTCTACCCTCCCTTAAAGGAACTTCGTCCCCGAAGTTCACTTCCCTAGTAAACGGTGACAGGTAAAGCAACTAGCAATAGAAGTAATACATACATGCAACAAATAAAGACGATTAAAGGAATGATGCATTAAAGTGCGTACCAAGCAGAACAGTTTGTCATATACATGCATCTTAACGTGTTGACCACTAATCGTAACAATGGGTAAGAATGAAAAGCCATTACAGATCTTGGTATATTATATATTATAAAAGGGTAAATTGATAAATAGTACCAACATATGTCTTCTTTTTCATAATCACTACCGACTTAAAAAAAACTTTCATAATCACTACCAACTTACTTACTCCGACCTAAAATCACTACCATTTGACCTTTTCTGTAACACCCCGTAATTTCGAACCATTATTATATTGCGGAAGTAATTTATTAATCAAGTAAAATTTGATATTAATGTATTTGAAGTAATAATAATTCAAAGAAATATAATTTTATTATATTTTGAAGAAAAGTATTTATTTTGATAGTTTCGAAATGTTTAAAAATAGTTTAAACCATGTAAAAACTTTTTATTTCGAAATAAGGGCATATCGGGAAAAAATGACAACTCTATTGAAAATTGGGCAAATGATTATGGAAATGGGTCATATGAATACTCAATTTTCTTGTAATCTCGTGTTTAAGAATTTTGGTCTTGTCGGAATTTGCAATTGACAAGCGGTTCTAATTATCATCGAGACGAACCAAAACCGACTCATAAAATTTCCGTCTCAATCCCGCCTTTCCTCTTCCTTTCCCGCGGCACCTCCCTTCCCCCTTTCCTTTTCATTTTTCTTTTTCCAACTTCATCTTCCTTAATGTTCTAAAGCTTTCCAAAACATAAAACCACCATTTTTATACAAAATCCAAGCTAATTTCACCATAACTCACTCGTTTCTAGTCCGATTTTCACAAAATTTATATTTTTGGAATCCTCTCTTCAAGATCTACATCCTAGTATGTTTTAATTTCAGTTTTCTTGATGTTGATTTAAGACGAATTTGGGCATATTTCGATTTTTGTGCTTATTGTTGTGTTTTTATTGTTTATTTAGGTGAAGATTTGGAAGACGAGTTTGGGGACTCGTATATTGTTGAAGATAGTGGTTAGTTGGCAGATTAGGGTTTGGTTTCAAGGTGCTAATTGCTCATTTTGTTGCTAAAGGTAACATATTTCGAGTTACTCGACGAATAATCGTCACATTCTTTGCTTTTTGTTTGATTTTGTGATTATTAATTGAATGGTTTATTTCACATGTTAATATGGGTTAATTTCTTGTCTAATTCATGTCTTTTGTTAGTTTAAGTTAACATATTAGTATAGGAATGATTAATTGATGCTTCAGACGATGTTAAACTGAACAAAAATGGAGAAATGGAGGGTTGGGGGTGGCGGCAAGCAGGCCCGGCAGGCCCACGGCTGGCCCGGGTCAGCCCGTTGCTTGTTTCGCGGTTTTTCATGCATTATTTGTCATTTTGGGTTTATTAATGTTATAATTAGTATAAGTAACAAATGGGTAATCTTTTGAAATGAATCATATTAGTAGTAAAATTATGTTGATAGTAAAAATTATGTTTATTTTGGTAGTTGACACATGTTAGAATAGGTTATAAAATGAAATTGTAATGAATAGGCTCAAAATGAATTTTATAGCGATAATTGTAATGTTTGGATGATTATGCCGAAAACTGAGCCTTGGTCCCTTTGATCAATCGATGTCGATCAATTGTGTGATTGGTCAGCCGCAATTTAACCCGTACCTGTCGCAGGACTGGGGTTGCGGGTAAAAATTCGGTTGGATGAAATATTATATGAATTGGATAATCGGCCTTTTTCTTGTTTTAGGCCATTTATCAAGTTTTAGTTCACATGTGTTGTTGGTTGAATTTAATAGTTTCTTATATTGTAGAAACGGCCCTAGATTCCCTGAAACCTTTAATATTGTTAATATTGCTAGAAATGGTATTGGTATTAAATACTAGAATTAACTACCAAATTAACAATTTATAAGCCTAACTAAACTTTACTAACTTCAAGCAATAGAGTAGTAAATTGGCAAGCTAGGGTCGAACCCAAGGGAAGAACTTTTGAACTAAAGACTTGAATTTGTAAACTATTGACAACTAAGTAGGTCTCTACTACTAATTAAGAGCCTAATATCAACTTAAACTTAACAAAATGCAATAATCACAAACAATGGCTATTAACAAGGATCAACTAGTGGGAAACATAGATGGAAAAGGATTGGTTTTGGGAAACAAACATGGGAAAATGAGTAAAGATTGGAGATCTTCCTATTGAGACAATTCAACAAACAACTAGTATGCAAGGTTCAATATAAAGGGAATACTTGATGTAACTCTCTCTTAGTAACCCAACTATGGTAAAGCTTGACTCTTTATACTCTCTCACAATTATCTACCCAATACTATCACCTCAAGATATTGATACATGCAAATTAAACCATCTACAAATATCCTTCAAACTTAGACAACAAGTCATTAAACCATGAAAAGAGACTAAGCATGAGCATTAAGAATTTGACCAAAAGATGAAGCTAGAATCAATTACTCACAAGATTAAACCATACAAATGAGCAAAAGACATGAAATTTCCTATTTGTTGCAAGAATCCTTTAAACCAAATCAACTAACAACAAACTTGCTTCAACAATCCCAACTAAATTAAACCATTTCATTAGGATTTGCACTAGTCAAGTAAACAACATGTAAGGATGATCAAACCAAACATTCAATTACTCAACATGGGAGATTAAGCACAAGAAAAGAACATTAGATAAATTAAGAGAGATTTAAGAGTCTTACAATCACCAAAGTTGGATACTTTGATCAAATTACATCAAGCAATGGAAAGATTAGCCTTCCATCTTCTTAGAAAAACCCAAGAAATGAGGAAAGATTAACATCCAAAGCCAAAAGATTACAACTTTTACCCAAAATAAATTGTTCTTGCTACTACAAGTTTCTAGAGATTATTCAATACTTAGATGATAACTAGGTCTTCAAACATAAGGGGTATTTATAGGGCTGCACGAAATTCTAGGGTAATACGGGATTTGGGCTTAAATTTAAGCCAACGGGCTTAATAAAAATCACGAGCATAGCACAACGGCAGACTGCCGGCTGAATGGCAGACTGCCGTGGCAGACTGCTGTGGATGGTGGCAGTCTGCCAAAAGAGCCTGGAACGAATTTATTTCTTCACTTCCTCAACACGAGTTCTTCACTACTTAGCCTTCATGCTTCCTAGCAGGGAATGTCGGCTCCGTAACTGGTTCATGTGAGGTCGTCTCCGCATGATTGCTTGTCTACTAGTGTGGCTAGAGGTTCACTCTTTGGATTCCGGGTTCCATCCTCATACGAAGCTCCACACGTGAATCAAAACGCATTAGTTATGACAATCATCGGGACGGGAAGATTAACTCTTGATTCCGACAAAAAGACCCTTAATTAAAAGCATACTTGGCCTAAAAAGGCCCTAGTGACTCGACACTTCTTGACTCTATCAAACTCCCCCACACTTGGACTTTTGCTCGTCCCGAGTAAAACTCAAGAAAGCATTCGGCAAGCCCACAAGCGGGTGTAGGAGAGAATGACCACTCTTCCCTCACCTCTTCCTCCTTATATCTCCCTCTTGAACTACCACCAATTAAAGAGAAAATCTAGACTCAAAGGTGACACAAACTCTTCTCTCACTCGTCCTCCTTATATCATCCCTCACACAAGACACGACATGACCCCAACTCCGACTCCTCACATAACTCCACCCTTCTTATATCTCCAAAGAAGAAGTAGCCACTCTTGCCTTATCCCAAGGCACAAGCAAAGTGGCAAAACCAATCCTCCAATTCATTCATCTCCCCCTTATTTCACCCCCTTATCATTCCACAAAGAGTATGATCATGCTACTTGGTTGGCCACACACCTATGCAATTTCAACAACCAAAGTAGCCATAGCCAAAAATCCACCGATTTGGAACAAGTTTTTGTGACTCAAAAATGAAATTAAATCCTAGTCTAACCTCCTTCCAAGACCCTCCTTATCACTCCCTTCTTGTCCCTCCATCTTTTTGGTGGTACATTTTTCAATTTTTAATTTTTTTTGTTGAAAATCCCTCATTTTGCCTAAGGTGCCCTTTCGGGTTTTCACCTTAGCTTTTCCTTTCCTCTCATGGTGGCTCGCAACTCAATTTTTCATTTTGCCCGGAATGCCCTTTCGGGTTTTCATTCCGTCCTCGGCCACCTTTCCCAATCTTGCCTAGGCGCCCACCCTTGTGGGTTTTCACCTAGCCGGGATTTTCGGTTTTTTTTTTTTTTTTTTTTTTTTTTTTTTTTTAAGCATTAACCAACAAGAAATTTACATATAATACAATCCAAATTCCTCCCCCACACTTACATTCCACATCGTCCTCAATGTGGAGGAGGCAAACACTTCTTCTTCTTCAATGAGAACCCGAGGCACCCCCTTGATCATCGGTGCCTTGGTTCTTCCACCTTCTTTCTCTTCTTTCTCTTTCTCTTATTGCCCGGGCATATTGTTGGTCCACATCTTCTTGGGTGATAGAGGGTGGGATGGTGGGGTGGAGAGACATGCCAAATAGACCACTAACTATCCCAAGTGTGTCTTCTTGGGTCCGTGCATCATAGTATGAATCTTCAACATACTCTTGATATCTTTCATTTTGGACCCCAAATTGGTGGTCCATTTGGCTTCTCCACTCATTTTGCTCTTTCCACATGGTGGCATTGTCCGCCATTGATTGGTCAAGTTGTTGTTGCCAACGACGGTTAGCCTCTTGGTTGGCAATCATTTCCCTCATCAAAGCCGTTTGAGTTGTTGCGGCCTCCTCTATCAATCTTCCCCGATCATCAACCACACTTTTCCATTGGTCAAGATTCTCCAACCTTGGTGTTTGTTGTTGTTGCCAAGATTGGAGATTCTCCACACGCCCACTTATGGTAGTGAACACCTCTCTAGTCTCCTTGAAATAGGCGTACATACTTTGTTGCCAAGGAGCAACCGGTGCATGAGACCCCTCCCCCGCTTCATTCATGGGGGTGTCCATGTCCATGGGAGGGTCATTGGTTGCCTCCTCTTCATCCTCATCGGAGGCAAAGTCCGAAATATCCATCCGACAAAAGAAGTTCCTACCATGGGTGCCACTTGGCAAAGGAGAATTGCTAGGCCTCGGAAGCCTCAAATATTTTTGTTTGTCGGGACCCAACCAATACCCCTTAAGGGGTTCATCCTTCACCTTCTTGAACATCTTACACTCCTCAAGGACCATGTCATTGTAATAGGGAAGACCTTTAGTCTTGAAGACGTCTTGGGACTCATCAATGTCCCCATCAAAATGCGTGACAAAGAATGTGATTGCTCCCCCGCAATTTATACTCCCTCCCGAACTCTTGGTCTTGTGGACCATGCATGCATCAATAAATAATTGTACCCAATCGGGCACTCCTACCCCCTCCGGGAGCATGGTCCACATGGTAGCTCGGATTTTGGCATTGACCTTAGTTGGTTCTCCTATAGCATAGAAGATGGTGGTGATGAAGCGGGTAAGGAGTTGGACTACGGGGTTGGTGCAATAGGAAATCATATTGGCATGGGCGGCATTTTTGGGTCCCACCATCTCGGTCCAAGCCGCATCACTCCGATTCCCGGGCATGAGAATGGGGGACGGGGCTTTGGAGATGGACAAGACTTCTCTTACTTGGGTATGGGTGAGGGTATGCCACTTGCCATTCACTCGAAATCGGATTTTTTTCTCTCTACCCTCCGCCACATTACACTCCGTCAAGGTCGAAAGGAACTCTCGGGTGTAGGAGGTGTATGTGTAATCCCATAACCCATCATCAAAGTAGTCTTCTAAACCCACCTTAGCAAGCATAGACCGGGCGAGAGTGCCCATGCCTAGGTCATTGAGAGTCTCGGGGGAAAGGAAACGGGTGGTTTTGATAGGTTGTTTTTGGTGAAGGCCAAGTTTTTGAAAGATTTTGAGTTGGTTGGCATCTAACCCTTCCCCCTAAAAAATTGGTTCCTCCACATGTTCGGCTTCCTCTACAACCCTTTTCTTGTTTGGTCTTCGGAATGGGTTCAAGCTTGACATGTTCGTACCTACAAGAGAAATGATACAACACAACCAACACAAAATAGGGCACTCAAAAAAAAATTTTCACTCTTTGAGACAATTCACCAAACACTTGGTGTGCACTAGCTTAAGATGAATTCAAAAGCTTGTGTTTGATGTTTGTCAAGCCTCACCCAGAAAATTTTTCCACCAACAACAACTATAACATCAATAGGCAACAACTAATCCAACTAATTCTTCTAAAACAAGAAGAAAATCGAATTATAAGAGAGCAAGAAAAATGGAAGTAGAGTTTGGTTGTTATACCTCCCCGAATTCCACAAAAATAATGCTCCTTGTTGCTCCTAGTTGCTCAAAAACCCGACTTAGACCCTTGAATTCCACTCTAGAAGCTTGAAATTTGAGATCTTCAAAGTTAGGGTTCTTCAAAATTTGGGGGAAATTTCTGATTTTGGGTGAAATCAAAGGATTTTGTGTGTTGTGAGGGGATGATGGAGGCTTAATGATTGAAGGATTGAAGATTTGCTGAAGGTTGGGGGAATTTTGAGTGATTTTGTGGGGAAATAGGACAAGGGTTTGGGTAGGGAATGCTTGCTTGTTCTTCGAATTTTCTGAAATAAGGAAAGGTTGTGTTTGTGTTTCGTGCTTATTATTTGGCAAAAACCCGAACTGTAGCTAAACGGCAGACTGCCGTGGTTTTGGCAGACTGCCGTGGCAGACTGCCGAGGGGTTTGGCAGTCTGCCAAAATAGCCTGATGTCGCAATTTTTTTGTGAGCTAAATTTTGGTATCAAACCAAAATTTTGCTCAAAAATGCTTCACCTCTTCCTTTCTCTTCCCCTTGACACGCCCCCATTCAAATTCCTTTCCACATTTCCGTCACTTCACCAATGACACGCCTTCCGAGGTGATGGAAAAATCGACTTCACACTTTATAGAATGATTAGTAACTTCATGAAGGTTAATGCAATTTATCAATAAGAATGTAAATAACGGAATGATAAATGACGTGAATGTAAATTCTAGCTATGAAAACGGGAATTCTACACTAAAAGAGAATATTTACAAATTTGTGCCGTATTTTTAACGTCGATGGCTCGACTTAGTCAAAGTTGGAGAGTCAAGCTTTATAAATTGGATCTTCTAAAAGAAGATCCTCTTCACCTTGTAATTCGATTCATTTGTAGTACTTCTTCAATCGTTGACCATTTACCTTTATCACCTTCCCGGAGGTCGGGTCTTCCACCTCCACCGCTCCGTGAGGAAAAACTTTCTTGACGGTGTAAGGTCCATACCACTTTGACCTTAGCTTGCCGGGAAAATTCTTGAGGCGACTTTGAAAAACCAACACCTCTTCTCCTTCTTTGAAGACTCTTCTTGAGACCATCTTGTCATGCCAAGACCGAGCCTTTTCCTTGTAAATGCTAGCATTGTCATAGGCATTGTGCCGAAGCTCTTCCAATTCTTGTATTTGAAGCTTCCGGTGCAATCCCGCCTCATCGACATTTTGATTAAAAGCTTTGATTGCCCAATAGGCTTTGTGCTCCACTTCTACGGGAAGGTGGCATCCCTTCCCATAAATTAGCCTATATGGGGACATGTCGATTGGGGTCTTATAAGCCGTTCTATAAGCCCAAAGAGCATCTTCAAGCCTCTTGCTCCAATCCTTTCGGTCGGGATTGACCGTTCTTTCCAAGATGTGTTTAATCTCCCGGTTCGAGACTTCCGCTTGGCCATTTGTTTGTGGGTGATATGCCGTAGAAACTTTGTGAAGCACACCATATTTTTGAAGCAAGGTGGAGATCACCTTGTTGCAAAAATGAGTCCCCCTATCACTCACAATGGCTTTTGGGAAGCCGAATCTTGAAAATATATTGCTTTTGACAAATGCTTGCACCGTCTTTGCATCATCACATTTGGTGGGGATGGCTTCCACCCACTTAGACACGTAATCTACCGCCAAGAGAATGTAGATGTATCCATAGGAATTAGGGAATGGCCCCATGAAGTCTATTCCCCAAACATCAAAAATTTCCAAGTAAAGCATCGGTTGTTGGGGCATTTCGTTCCTACGTGATATGTTGCCAAAACGTTGGCATCTATCACAAGTAGTAACGAAAATATGAGCATCTTTAAACAACTTGGGCCAATAGAAGCCGCACTCAAGGATTTTACGTGCCGTTCTATGCGGCCCAAAGTGACCCCCACAAGCGTACTCATGGCAATGCTTTAGGATGGACGGGATTTCTACATCCGGCACACAACGGCGGATGACTTGGTCTTGGCACATTTTCCACAAATATGGCTCATCCCATATATAGAACCTAGAATCGGACTTGATCTTGTTCCTTTGACTAGATGAAAGGGAGGTGGGAAACTTCTTAGTGACCATGTAGTTTACCAAGTTGGCATACCATGGCTCCGTCATCCTCAAACTATAAAGAGATTCATGAGGCAAACTCCCATCCACTACCCCCATTTGTTGCATTTGTTGATCATTAAGTTGTAGTCGACTTAGGTGGTCGGCCACCACATTTGCCAATCCCTTTTTCTCTCTTATCTCTATGTCAAACTCACTAAGTAGGAGAACCCACCTCATTAATCTTGGTTTGGAGTCCTTCTTGCTCACAAGTTGAGTGATGGATTTGTGATCGGTATAGACAATCACCTTGACTCCTAGTAAGTATGAGCGGAACTTCTCTAGAGCATAAACCACCGCCAAGAATTCCTTCTCGGTGACGGTGTAGTTTCGTTGGGCATCATTCAAGAGAGATGAAGCATATTGAATCACATATGAAGCTTTGTCATCCTTTTGTCCCAATACGGCTCCAATGGCAAAATCGCTTGCATCGGTCATGATCTCAAAAGGCCGATCCCACTTGGGTGCTTGAATGATTGGGGCCGATATAAGTCTCTCCTTCAACAAGTCAAATGCTTCCCTACATTGATCATCAAACACGAACTCCACATCCTTGTGCAAAAGTTTGCACAAGGGGTTAGCGATTTTGGAGAAATCTTTAATAAACCTTCGATAAAAACCCGCGTGGCCCAAGAACGACCTCACGTCTCGAGTATTAGATGGATACGGTAAGGTTTTAATCACATCCACCTTTGCCGTATCCACCTCAATCCCTCTTTTCGACACTATGTGCCCTAACACGATTCCGCTACTCACCAATAAGTGACACTTTTCAGAATTTAAAACAAGGTGAGAGTCTATGCACCGTGATAGGACCATAGCGAGGTGGTCTAGACACGAGTCAAATGAGTCCCCATGGACGGTGAAGTCATCCATGAAGACTTCCAAAATGCGCTCCACATAGTCCGAGAAAATGCTCATCATGCATCGTTGGAAAGTGCCGGGGGCATTGCACAATCCAAAAGGCATGCGGCGGTAAGCATAAGTACCGAATGGGCAAGTAAAAGTTGTTTTGGATTGATCCTCCGGGTGAATGGGGATTTGAAAATACCCGGAATATCCATCCAAAAAACAATAGTACTCTTTTCCACCTAACCTCTCTAGCATTTGATCTATAAAGGGTAGGGGGAAATGGTCCTTCCAAGTGACTTGGTTGAGGCGGCGATAATCAATACACACCCGCCATCCCGTTTGTAAACGGGTGGGGATCAATGCCCCTTGAGGGTTTTCGATTACCGTCACCCCTCCCTTCTTTGGCACAACTTGAGTAGGACTTACCCATTGGGAGTCACTAATTGGAAAGATAATACCCATTTGGAGAAGTTTGATAATTTCTTCCTTGACAACTTCCATCATGGGTGGATTGAGCCTCCGTTGTGGTTGCCGGACGGGTTTTGCATCCTTTTCCAATCGAATTTTGTGCATGCAAGTGCTTGGACTTATTCCCTTGATATCCGCGATGCTCCATCCAAATGCTCCTTTGTATTTATGCAAAACTTCCACCAATCTCTTCTCTTGATCACCCTCAAGTTGGTTTGAAATGATGAGAGGTAGAGTGTTGTTTTCCCCAAGAAACACGTACTTCAAGTGGTCGGGGAGTGGTTTTAGATCGGGGGTGGGTGGCTTAATGATGGATGGAAGTGGTCTTTCAAGGGAGGCTTCTAGGGGAAGGAATTTGGGGTAACTAGGATTTGTCTTCAAGCATAACAAGTATTCGGGAAACAGGGGATTTGGCGATCGTGTGGGATGGCAGATCGCCATGGCAGATCGTCGTGGTCCAGCGCAGATCGCCGTGGCAGATCATGGTGGGTTTGGCGATCTGCTGAAACCCCCTGATTCCGTCCTCTATCTTTTCCATTTGATTATCATCAAGGGTTACTTCCTCCTCTAACTTGTCGACATAATCCTGCACATCATTGGACAACAAAAACCGCAACCCTTCTTTCTCGATATTGTTAGTGAGGGCCACCTCAAGTGGGTCCCTATGACACAACATATAAATTTGAGAGGTAATTGGTTCAATGATGTCTAAGAAATAACATGAATGTGAATCACTAGGTTGTTTCATAGCATCATAGATGTTGTACGTGAGTTTCCTTCCATCAAATTCCATAGTGAGGTTCCCATTAGACACATCAATCTTGGTTTTAGAGGTCTTCATAAAAGGCCTCCCCAAAAGGATTGGAGTGGCCCTCGAGTCGGCTTCCATGTCAAGAACATAGAAGTCGGCCGGGAAGATTAAGTGATCTACCTCTACCAACACATCCTCCACCATCCCCTTTGGGTATATGTTTGAGCGATCCGCAAGTTGGATCACTACATCGGTTTTGTTCAATGGTGGAAGTCCCAAAGTCTCATAGAGGGCATATGGTATAACATTGATTGATGCACCAAGGTCTAACATAGCATGAGTGAAACTTTTGTCCCCAATAGAGCATGGTATGGTGAACATTCCCGGGTCTCCACACTTTTTGGGAAGTGATTTTTTAAAAATTGCGGAAACATGTTCACTTACCCTTACTCTTTGGGTTCCCTTCCTTGGGCTTCTCCTAGGTGTGCAAAGTTCCTTGAGAAACTTTGCATACCGAGGCACACCTTTCAAAAGATTTAGCAAAGGGATATTTACTTCACACTTCCTAAAAGTTTCATAGAGATCCTCATCTCTTGCGACACTTTTAGAATGTGTGAGAGCACTAGGAAAAGGTACCTCCACAACATATTCTCTCTCGATCTCCTCAACATGATCCTTGGTTTTGTTGCTTTCACTCTTTTCTTTGTCATTCCTCAAGGGACTTTTCTCCTCTTCTCCATTAGTTTTAGAGGGTGTCTCTTTCTCTTTCTCAACCACTAGCTCTTCTTCAATTTGTTCCTCAATGTCAATGACCCTCTCATGTGACTTGGCCTTCCTCTTCTTCTTCGGGAGAGATTCTAGGGTTCTCCCCTTTCTCAAAGTCATGGAGCTTGCATTTTCCTTTGGTGGAAATGTTGTAGATGGAATTGAGTTAGAGTTCCTTTGATTGTTCTTGGCCATTTCTTGTGCAAGTTGGCCAAGTTGGATTTCAAGGTTCTTCACCCTAGCATCACTTGAAATTTTGTCCGCATCCATTTTGTCAAACCTCTTGGTATTTTCGGCTTGCCCTTTCATGATCATCTTAAACATCTCATTTGTAGACAAGTCTTCATTTCCTTGGGAGGAAGAGCCCCCTCCTTGTTGGAAGTTCTTGTGGTTACCTTGGAAATTCCCTTGGTGTCCTTGGTTTCCAAATTGGAAGGATCCTCCCTTGGCTTGTTGATGATTGTTGTTTCTTTGGTAATTGGAGTTTTGTCCTTGTGAGTTGGAGTTCTTCAAGTGGTTGAATTGACCATTTTGGAAGCTCTTGGAGGTATCTCCTCCCCAACTAAGGTTTGGATTGTCCCTTGACCCAATGTTGTAAGTATTGCCACTCGGATCATACTTATAATACCCTCCCCCATTGGGGTTCCTAGAGTTGTATTGACCGTGCATCATGGCACTCACATTCTCCTTGCTTATTCCTTGCTCTTCCATGATGGGACAAGTTTCCATTGGGTGTGGCCCTTGGCAAAAATTACATTCTACATTAGATCCTTGTGCTCCTCCTTGATTGTTCCCCACTAGTTGAGCAACCATTTTTGTGAGATCATCCACGGTTTTCTCAAGCTTGTGGGAGGAAAGAGAAGGTGTCTCAATGGAGTTAATATTCTTTGATACTCGGCTTCTTCCATAGTTCCTTGTGCTAGCGGCCAACTTTTCTATGATCTCATTTGCCTCCGCCACGGAATAGTTGTCAACTCCGCCACCCGTAGCGGAATTAACCATGATTTGGTATTGTACGGTAAGGCCATCACAAAAGTTGACCAAAAGTTCATCACCACTAAGACCATGGTAAGGACATTGAGCAACTAATTTCTTGAATCTCTCCCAATACTCATATAAGCTCTCACTTGCATCTTGCTCCGGAGAAGTGATGGCTTTCTTTGCATGGTTATGTCTTGAGTCGGGGTAGTATTTCTCAAGAAAAGCCGCCTTCATGTCCTTCCAAGTACGGATTGTACCCGGTTGAAGGTAAAACAACCAATCTTTTGCCGCATCTTGAAGTGAAAATGGGAAAGCTCTCAACTTAAATTGATCTTCCGTGACACCATTTGGAATTGCACCCTCACACATCATATGGAATTCGGAAAGATGACGATTTGGATCATCCCCCGCATGTCCATGAAACTTTGGGAGGTTGTGAATGAAATAGCCCTTCAATTCAAAGTTGGCATTAGCCCCCATGGGTGGGTAGGCAATGCAAAGAGGTTGAGTGTCATAATTCCTTGCCCGGAGCTCCCTAATAGTTCTAGTATCATTCGCCATTTGAGGGTATTCCACTTCAATTGGGTCTACTTCAATTGGTTCTTCTAAAGGTGCTTCCTCCACTCTAGGCTCTCTTTGTGGTCTTTGGTACCAAGGGTTAGTGAATAGCCAAGAATATGCTCCAAAAGCGTCTTCTTCCACGGGGGTTGATTCACCGTGTTGTGGAGAGCTAAACATAAACCTTCGCACTAAGCAAACAAGTTAGAACTTCCTATTATTTCTAACAACAAGAGGAGAAATAACTACTAACATGCAATTCAACAATCAATCCTTTACAAAGACTAACTACACTAATTAAAGACCAATAGTTCAAAAACAAGCTTTAGCTATGTTGCCCTTCCCCGGCAACGGCGCCAAAATTTGGTAAGGAGAAAACTAGGTCGCTAATATACTAGAATTAACTACCAAATTAACAATTTATAAGCCTAACTAAACTTTACTAACTTCAAGCAATAGAGTAGTAAATTGGCAAGCTAGGGTCGAACCCAAGGGAAGAACTTTTGAACTAAAGACTTGAATTTGTAAACTATTGACAACTAAGTAGGTCTCTACTACTAATTAAGAGCCTAATATCAACTTAAACTTAACAAAATGCAATAATCACAAACAATGGCTATTAACAAGGATCAACTAGTGGGAAACATAGATGGAAAAGGATTGGTTTTGGGAAACAAACATGGGAAAATGAGTAAAGATTGGAGATCTTCCTATTGAGACAATTCAACAAACAACTAGTATGCAAGGTTCAATATAAAGGGAATACTTGATGTAACTCTCTCTTAGTAACCCAACTATGGTAAAGCTTGACTCTTTATACTCTCTCACAATTATCTACCCAATACTATCACCTCAAGATATTGATACATGCAAATTAAACCATCTACAAATATCCTTCAAACTTAGACAACAAGTCATTAAACCATGAAAAGAGACTAAGCATGAGCATTAAGAATTTGACCAAAAGATGAAGCTAGAATCAATTACTCACAAGATTAAACCATACAAATGAGCAAAAGACATGAAATTTCCTATTTGTTGCAAGAATCCTTTAAACCAAATCAACTAACAACAAACTTGCTTCAACAATCCCAACTAAATTAAACCATTTCATTAGGATTTGCACTAGTCAAGTAAACAACATGTAAGGATGATCAAACCAAACATTCAATTACTCAACATGGGAGATTAAGCACAAGAAAAGAACATTAGATAAATTAAGAGAGATTTAAGAGTCTTACAATCACCAAAGTTGGATACTTTGATCAAATTACATCAAGCAATGGAAAGATTAGCCTTCCATCTTCTTAGAAAAACCCAAGAAATGAGGAAAGATTAACATCCAAAGCCAAAAGATTACAACTTTTACCCAAAATAAATTGTTCTTGCTACTACAAGTTTCTAGAGATTATTCAATACTTAGATGATAACTAGGTCTTCAAACATAAGGGGTATTTATAGGGCTGCACGAAATTCTAGGGTAATACGGGATTTGGGCTTAAATTTAAGCCAACGGGCTTAATAAAAATCACGAGCACAGCACAACGGCAGACTGCCGGCTGAATGGCAGACTGCCGTGGCAGACTGCCGGCTGAATGGCAGACTGCCGTGGCAGACTGCTGTGGATGGTGGCAGTCTGCCAAAAGAGCCTGGAACGAATTTATTTCTTCACTTCCTCAACACGAGTTCTTCACTACTTAGCCTTCATGCTTCCTAGCAGGGAATGTCGGCTCCGTAACTGGTTCATGTGAGGTCGTCTCCGCATGATTGCTTGTCTACTAGTGTGGCTAGAGGTTCACTCTTTGGATTCCGGGTTCCATCCTCATACGAAGCTCCACACGTGAATCAAAACGCATTAGTTATGACAATCATCGGGACGGGAAGATTAACTCTTGATTCCGACAAAAAGACCCTTAATTAAAAGCATACTTGGCCTAAAAAGGCCCTAGTGACTCGACACTTCTTGACTCTATCATTAACATATGTAAAATGGGTACACAAAAGTCAATAAACACAAGATAGAATTTAGAAATGATCAACATCAAACATAACTCGTGTAAATAACACGCATCAATCTCCTTGGCAACAACTTTTCCTCCACACCACACCATACTTCACTCCATTTCATTTTATACTCCACATCGTCACCATTCTCACAGCATAAAAGATGGACAATTGTATCATATTATGACACGTACATCCACACGAAAAGGCTCAAACTACGTAAAACCAAGCAATTTAAGTTCAATAAAATCCCGATACGTACACAAAACAAAATATCATCCATTTCCAGGTCACTTGACCGAGTACAGCCAGACTCGACCGAGTAATCATAGATCAGAATGTTCTCCACAACTCGATGCTCAACAATCGAATCACCACCTGCATAACATGTCTAAATAGGGTCCTCAATTCGAGTGTCTGGTCGAGTATAGGCCGGGTTACTTAGGCCTGGTCATTCAAGCTAGGTTAATTTTTTGAGTTCTAGGTATAATTGCTTCAAAAGATCTACGTATTGAGATTATTACACGGATTCAATAATTTTTTACTCCGGAGGAATGAATGTCGTGACAATATGATATATGTGTTCTTTTGTGTTTGGCTATTATAATTCTTTAGTATTGATTTTCAAGTGAAATATATTTCCTACAACTTAAATCATTTGCGTAAGATGTGCATTTAATTAACTATAATATTGTATACAACTAATGTATATTATATGTTCAATTTATATACCCGTGTAATTTTGAACGGGTCCTAAACTAGTACTCTCTGCAGTCCAATTCAATGTACTCATTTATTTTGTGAAGGTCAAGCTTTGAAAACATAGATCGTTAATTCATTACAAAATACTCTATAAAATTTTGAAAGATAAAACTAAAATATTTAGTTTTTTTATGAAATTATCTTTCAAAAGTTATATTTTTGTAAAAAAAATTCTATGTATAGAGGAAGAAAAATACGGTCAAAGTGTCGCCTCGAAAACCTCCCAAAAGTAGAAACACGTACGACTCACCTAATGAGCTGACCAACAACATCACCTCTTTCTTCCTTGACCTCTATACTTCTAAAAAAGACCTTAGTATTAGACACCCTCATGTGGATAAACCTAGGTTTCTTTGCGCGTTCAGCTCCTCTATTGATGAAATCCATTATGCCCTCTTCTCCCTCGGATCTAGTAAGTCCCCGAGACCTGGTGGCTTCTGCGTAGGGGTTTTTCAAAAACTGTTTGAAAACCATTTCCCCTAATCCCATCCCTTTCATTACTCGCATTTTTGACACTTGCTTCGTTCACCCGGATATTAATGGGACCACAATCACACTCATTCTCAAAATCTCTTCCCCCAATTCCATCAAACATTTCCATCCCAGTAGTTTGTGCAACACCGTGTACAAAGTATTCACCAAGATCATTGTTAACCTTATCAAGCCCATCATGCCCCTCCTCATCTCCCCCAACCAGGGAAGCTCTATCCCTGGCCGCGACACCAATGCTCACTACATCGTTGCTTCGAAAATCATCCACTCCATGAAGGTCTATAGGTGTAAGAAAGGCTGGTTCGCCCTTAAACTGGACTTAGAAAAAGCCTTTGATCGCATTCAATGGTACTTCATTCGCGATTACGTATCTAGCTCTAGGTTTGACAATAAAACCATTTTCCTCATCATGAATTGCGTCACCAGCGTTACCACTTCTGTCACCTTGAATGGCACTCCCACTACCCCATGCGCGTGGCCTCCATCAGGGCGACCCCCTCCCCCCTTACCTTTTTATCCTTTGTATGGAAGTTCTCTCAATATCTATGCACCTTTCTTGCTCGGAATCCCATTGAATGCCCTTCCCCCTCGGTAAGGGTGGTGCCACCTTCTCCCACTTCCTCTTAGTCGACGACATCCTTGACGAGTCATATTTATATACATTTATATGACTCCCTTTAGTTGCTTTTGAGACGGTTTTGTGCTATATTATGTTGATTATATGTCGTTTATGTAAGAAATGTTGATACTTCTGCCTTTCGGAGTTTAATGCAGATTAGGTGCATTTGGGGAGCAATTGGATAATATGGAGTACCACGGAGTAGGCAAGACATCGTTCGAGAAGAATGACACGTGAATAGAGAAGGAAACGAGAAGAGAAGCACGAAAGAAGCTAACTGAATCTGAGATCACTCGATCGAGTCGTGATGACTTGGACACTCAATCGAGTGCTCCAATACTCGATCGAGTGTTTACTACTTTCCGCGAAACTTCCTTAAGTCGGTTTATTTGTATAATAAATAGAAAGCTCGTGCCCTATTGTTACGCTACGCTTTATTTTACATCAAAACTCGTAGAAAACTCTTAGATTAGTCTTAGTATAGTTTGGCTAATTTATTGCTTTCAGATCTACGCACTCTATTTACGGTATTTGTTAATCTTTCCTCGTTATTTATTAATTCAAGTTCTAGTTTTACAATTACTTTCTTGTCCATCTTTTCCATGCTTTTAATTATGCTTTCTATTCAACTTGTTGTTGTAGTTCTTATTAGTATGAGTAGCTAAATTATTAATCTAGGGTGAAAGGGGATCTAGGGTGTTAGAAGGGGGTTTAATTAATGAGTTAATTGTTAAACTGCTTTTAGTTGTTCAATTGTTGTCCTTAATCTAATTGATTAATTACTGGCCAGGATAAGTTAATTAGTCTTGCAAATTAGGATTATCGCTGACCTGGTTAAGACTAATATAGGCTGCGACAATTGAATAGACTGACTTAATTATAGCGACCACATGTTAAGTTTAGATCTAAAGGGCATATGGTGTCGACCGATCATATGACCTTAAACAACTTAATTGCTCTTTTAGCTAGTTAAATCACACCCCCGAGTAACTGACCTAGTGAACCCGATCTCTAGACTCTTTTAATATATTTGAATTTGTCTTTATTTACCTCGCAATTAGTTTTAGAAATCAAACAATCTTCAAGAAAACTTTTCCTTTAGGACAAGTTATTACACTAGCAAATAGATTATTACCGCCTCCCTGTGGATTCAATATCTTTCTTATCACTAGCTATTTGTTAGTATTGAGTTACGATTATTTTGATATAGGTGATACGACTTTGCCCTTTTTAAATTTGGCGCCGTTGCCGGGGAGGCAACTAATTTCTATTTGTTTTTGTTTAGTTTGTCTTTTGTCTCGGGGAACTTCGGTTCCTTGAGACCGTTTTTATATCTTTTTTGTTAGTTTACTGATTACAGTTGCTCTCTTCCGCTGACTACTGGAGTGACTCAGGACCAGATAATGCAAGTATTATTTCCCTTCTCTTTGAGGGACGGTGCGACAGAGTGGCTCCGTGATCTAGATATGGAAGCACATGGTATTACCGATTGGAATTCATTGGCTCTTGCATTATACAAAAGGTACTACCCACCACAGAAGACCAACGCTCTAAGAAGCCAAATTACAAGCTTCAAACAAGGTCCAGCTGAAGACCTGAATGGGGCGTGTATTCGCTTCAAGATATTAGTCCGTTATGTTCCACACCATGGGTTTCAGCAGTTGTTTCTTTGCAACCAGTTCTACAACGGGTTGTATGACGATTATAGAGCTCTCTTTGATTCTTCTGCTAATGGGATATTTCAGAATAATACTAATGATTCTAATGCTTGGAAATAGATAGAGGAGATGACTACTCACACTACTGAGTATTGCAACCCTAGAGGTAGTCGAAGAGCGGGTTCAGATAGCGCAGTTACAGCTCAGTTGGAGGCATTGACTGCTCAAATTGCCGAATTGAAAACGTCCCAGTCCTTGGGTCAGCAGCAGACGGTTCATGCTATGGTTCAGCAAGAGGTGCCTTGTGAGCGGTGCGGAATTGATGGTCATAGTGCAGCTAGATGTATGAGCATGATAGAGCAAGTTCATGCTTTCCAGTCTTTCAAGCAAGGTACTCCTTATTCTAATTTCTTCACCGAGAGGAGTCAGAATCGAGAAGGAAACGAGAAGAGAAGCACGAAATAAACCGACTGAATCTTAGGTCACTTAATCGAGTATGACAATACTCGATCGAGTCGTGATGACTTGGACACTCGATCGAGTGCTCCAATACTCGATCGAGTGTTTATTACTTTCCTACTTTCCGCGAAACTTCTTTAAGTCAGTTTATTTGTATTATAAAAAGGAAGCTCGTGCCCTATTGTTATGCTACGCTTTATTTTAAATCAAAACTCCTAGAAAACTCTTAGATTAGTCTTAGTTTAGTTTGGCTACTTTATGTTGGAGTTAGTGTCCTCCACAATAGTGCGTTAACATAATAAATCTCATTAATAGAATATCATCAGATATTTATTTATTTGATCCTCGTCAGTTGATTAACGTAAATCGATAACGGTTGGCTGACTAGAGTTTGACGTTATTGTCGTGAGACGGCGGTGATCAACTGACCCCTTTCGGTCACACCTAAAGGAACAAACCCCAATTGATAACTAATTAATTGTATGAGATACAATTTTTTTAGTCCCTTGATTTATAGACTAAGGGGTTAGTCGATTATTTTTAGAGAGATTTCGAGTTGCGAACTTGAGGAGCGGCAGTTATTATTTAATTATGCGATAATTAAATAATAAGTTTTGGGAAACGGGTTTTAGTTAATTAACTGTTAATTTACTAAAATTGTATTAATTGGTTAATGTGATTAATATTAGTACGTAAATAATATGTGTAGTGGTACACGTATATTTACGGAGTGAATTGGACGAATTTATTATGGAAGTATTTAAACATGATACGATGTTTAAAATAAACTTTACACGTATTTGTGCGACAAATATAAGAACCAAAATGGACCCGTAAATGGAACATTGGACCGTGTAAATGGAGTGTAGTGGATGATTATAGACATAATCATTTCACTTTACTTGTTGTTTCTTTCATAAGTCATCTTATGATCACTTGCATGTGATATAAGATTGGACAAAAATAAAAACAAGTGGACTCCCTTATTCCCTACACTCCATCCGCCACTTACACTACTACTATCAATCTTGTTTTGTTCATTTTTGCAAGCTAGCTCATTTTACTCATGCATGTGAACAAAATTGATCTACCTTCTCTCTGAAATAATAATCCTCTCTACTAAGTTGTTAGTATACATAAATAATATTACTAAGATTAGTTAGTAATATTTTCTTATAAAAATTAAGGGTACAATATTAATAAGTTCTAGTTCATACTTGTTAATATTTTTGGGTTAGTTCTTGGGTGCAACTTGAAGGAGACTTTCTAGTTGAAGATTTTTCAAGGAGGATCATCCACATCATTTTAGCTCAAGAACAAACTAGTAAGGAGAACTAGTTTGTGCCCATTTTACCATATATTCAATGTAAGGAAATTGTTTTTCCTTATACTTTCTTTTTATGCTTTCATATTAGCATGCATGTTACATAGATCACATAAACAACAATTTATGAGATAAATTAATTTTATTAGAGAGTCTAATATGGATCTATGATCTTTCAAGTGGTATCAGAGCTTAGGCTTTTAATTTGCATGTTGATTTTAAGCATTTTAATGAATTATGAGATAATTTGTAAAAACTCAAAAAATTGTGTTAGAAGAGGTTTTAGCAGGAAATCTTTGGGACATGCATACCTACTGATCTCAAAAGGTTTGTGGAATTTTTTGGTGATTTTTGAAGTTATTTTGCTATTTTTAATGATTTTTGGTAGAAAACCGAGTCAAAATGTCGCATTTTAGTGAAAAATTGACTAAAATTAGTTAAATGTTGATTCGGTGCATGAATTTTTTATGGTAGTTCATGCATATTTTCTACTGTTTGTATGCAAAAGGTTGAAGGTTGGTTCGGAATTTTGCATGTTTATTGATTTTTTGAGTAAAAAGTCGATAAAAGTCAAATTAATTAATCATAATTTCTAATTTTTTGATTCTGCCCATGATAAATTTATGTACATTGGAGAATATTATTTAAATGTCGAAATTGAATTTGCATGTGTGTTTTCACTTTGTTTTGATGTTTATTGGTTTTAGTGGTTAAAAACCGATAAATATCGATCTTTTTCTTCACAAAATTTATCCGGAATTTTTGGGCAATTTTTCTGACATTTTGGTGTTCTTGGGAGTATTCCAGAATACTAAAAAATTTTGTTTCAATTTTTTGAGTAATTTTTCAAATATTTTGGATTTTTACTCAAATATTATGATTTTACCGATTAAATTAGCAAAATATCACCAAATCAAACTAATTATTTATCATAAAATTAGTGAGGACTAATTTTGAGGTTCAAAACAGTTTGGACAATTAGTTTGGACTTAAATGAGATTTAAGAGTTAATTATTGATTTTTACATGTGAAAAATCGATTAAATCCACAAAAACCGAGATGGATACCAACGAATGATAGATAGGGCGATTTTGGCATCATATTTACAGCATTTTAAGCATAATTATTTAAGTTGAATGAATGATTGTCATTTATTTAGAGTATTTATCTTTTTGTACCTAGTATGGCCTAGTTAATTTTAATCGTTATTACCCGAAATGAATGGGAATACCGATTTGTTTGTAATTAAATACGATCTCGTATCGTCGGTTTGTAATTAATTAATAGTTTTATTTATTTTATTAATTAATGTATAATAGGAATATCTATGTAATTCATTTGTAATAGTTATTTTTACCGGCGTTTCCAAAAGACGGATTACAACGAGACGGAGTCTATTTTTGGAAGGTGTTCCAAATCCCACAAGGAAGAGCCACTCATGGAATGAAGAGGCAAGGGACCAAGGAGTTGGTTTCCGAAATGTAATAGACTAGTTTTTATTAACTAGGTGGCCATACTAGGATTTATTCATATGCTTACATGTTTGCTTGTTTTATTTTCGCGCATGCCAAAATCGCCATTCACATGCATTTTATTTTCGCTATTGTCAATTCACGTCATTTACATTCACCGAATTAATTCACTTATAAGGAATTTATGACTAAATTGACAAGATCTCTCACATAACTAAAATTGAGATTGGCCTTACCAATTAGTAACACCTATGAATCTCTTGTTCATTAGAGCCATGCTCGCCCAAGCGGGGTGTTCTCTTTTTACCTTGGGTAAGTAGGGTGGTAAGTGGTTATCACACGCCAAAATTGGTTGGACTCAACGGGATATAAGACGGTCTTGTGTTTCGGGGCTAGTAGATGGATTTAAGGAAATTCGTCGACCAAGAGTTCTAGAGGTAGAATTAGTCAACGTGACTTACCGAATTTACACAATTATGGGATGTTTCGCCCAAGCGATGCCTATTTTTTTCTAAAGACGGATCTTGGAATCATTTATATAATTTAGTGGGAGGTCATTATATAAATGCTAAAACTTGTTGAACATGTTTTCACAAGTATTTTAAAACATTGAATGTTAATTTTTCCTATTTTTGTTCTTTAACGTATTTACTATGACATCGCGCACTTCATCCTCTATTTATTATACTCGTTTCGTTCTTTCATAGGAAGCGGTTTCTTTGAAGGAATTCGATAGCAATGATTGGTAACATGATTTACTAATTCACCTACATAAGCTTACAACAATTATTGCGATTATTATATAACTTAACATCCATACATCTTTAAAAAGGGGTTTTCATGTTGCAAACTCATATTACGAGTTTAAAAGGGAGTCAAATTTTATCAAGAGAGTCTTGATTTCGAAAGTGACACCTCCGTCATGATGATGACATATTAATTACTCAAGAGTAATTTAAATGTTTACGAAAAGAGTTTTCAAAAACACAAATAATACTCCAATATAATACCGTCAAATGGCTCAATTCAATAAAAGCCAAATCGATTGTTTATGCGCTAAAGAATTTAGGCATATGATAACAATTGAACGGTTAGGTAGTCCAATTTCGCAAGAAGTTGAGATTTTGCCACATGTTTCACTCACTTTATAGTAATTCACTCTTACTAAGTGTATAAAATATCACAAATGACATGAAGAGAGGTCTTCATGAGATTCATTTTTGCTTGATTGAAGCAAAGAGGAATGTGAAAGTGAGTGGGAGTTAAGAAGAATCAACCCTAGATGTATGCGATAGAACAAAGTTGAAAGAGACATCTACTCAATGGATAGGCTAGTTCCACTATCTTGGTATGACATACTAAGTATGGGTCATTTCTTTGTAAAGAAGTTTACATGAATTGACAAAACGTAAGACGTCTAGCATAGGACATTTTTGTATCGAAATGGTGCTAGAGTAGCAATGATTTCGATGAGGACAAATGTACCTAAATTTGGTTTTAAAAGAATGTAATCATCTATGTTTATACATAGAAGGCATCACTCATGTGATTTAGAACAAAAGGTTATACCTACTCCTATGATAACTTGGTGGTTGGTTTAGACCATACAAGTTAGAGGAATTTTACATTCTTCACGAAAACTAAATATTAAAATTGTCTTGTAGATTTTAAAGTCTCTAATCTGGTGAACCCTATTGATCAAACCTCAAGTAAATTCGTTTCAAACGAGTAAACGAAAAGCACATTGAACAACCATTTGATTGTGAGTCTTATGGTATCTGTGTATGTATTATGTTTTTCTTTTGCAGAAAAGAAACACAATAGTGAGGTGATCGACCATATACATACGAATGTGTAAGGCCGATAGTTGGTAATATACATACTTGGTTACTTTTACCGTAATGTTAACTAGATATGAAAACCTCATATCTATTTAATAAGACATAAAAGTGATTTTTGAAACGTGGAATATTTTCAAAATGAAGTAGTAAACCAAAATCACTTCAAGATCAAGATGTTGATCGGAAGTTTTAAAGTATTGACTTTGAAGATCAAATGGTTAATATCAAGTAATGACCTTGATAATCACTAAGAAGATTGTGAACCAGTTCACATAATACCTTCTCCTTGGGACACCATAGAGTATGGTGTAGTCAAGTATATAAACCGAACTTTATGAGATATAGTTTGAGGTTTTTCGCAATTTTGTAAGCTATTTTCTCACTAAAAGTTTAAAACTCGACTATAATAGCCTTAATGACTCCATATGAGATATGGGTAGGGAGGGTCCCTAACTTGTCATTATTATACATTTGGGACCATAAATGTTTATGTTCAGAACCAATTTGTGTATTTGTGAGGGTTATCCAAAATTGAACCACTTGGTTTTTACTCCTCCAAAACGAGAACAAAGAGTTTGTGGCTCGTAATGCTGTCTTTCTAGAAAGATTTTCATTTTCTGGAAGACAGAGTGGGAGAAATTTTGAACTTGCCGAAATCCAAGACCCACAAAAATCGAGTACAATGCAAGAAGACGTTCTTTATTGAGGCTCGGTGGTGAGTACAATGCAAGAAGACGTTCTTTATTGTGGCTCAGTGGTTATAAGGAGATAATTTTGCGATAATATTGCGTTACTTTTCAAAAGTAACGAATCTTAAACCCACATCAAAGGCTTTTCTATAGTATGAACTCTATGTGATGGCGTGTCACCATGAAATTCGAATTGATCTCCTTGCACACGATGCGATAAGGAAGGAAACACGAGATGTTTTTGAGACTTGACTTAAGGTGAATACTTTGGTTGGTTACCTTGATCTTGTCATAAAGGTTACATAAGATGTTTAAAATTTGGGCTTGTTATAGAGAGTTTGTGACAACCCAAATGCCTTTATCAATTCGTATGGTCTTAGCAATATAGCCTCTCATGAGGATGAGTTTAGGCAAAAGGATAACGAAACTTTCTCCTTGAGAGAAGTTTCATCAATGCTAAGAAGCCTAGCATGCTTGAAAGATCCCTTTTGTGATCTATATACATCAAAGAGTTGGAACTTTCGGTTCAATCATGTAGTCTATCAAACGGTATTACTCGAGTGTCGAGATAACATGATGATACATGGAGTTTAGTGGGAGCTAAAGTAAGTTTCTTAGTCTAAATATGTGCTTGACATATTAGTGACTAGAAATGTAGCTAAGGTGATATTTCTTAGTCTAAATATGTGTTTGACATATTAGTGACTAGAAATATTCTCGAGTGAATACTTGAGAGTAGCATGGCGCATCTTAAATATCCAGATCTAATGAGATAGATCTCCATGGATATTAGAATTATAGTCAAGAGACTTATGTGATAAATTTCTTGGCTCGTTCAAGTTGTTGAACAATTAATATGATCTCATGTACTTCCGCTGCAGGATCTATTATATATGCTAAAAGCTTCTCTCATCTGGACTTATCATATTGAGAATATGAGAAGTCATTACCAATAATTTCCTAGTGAGGGTCACTAGATGATTATCAAGAGCATCCTTGAGTACTTGAGAAGCACTGAGGATTTACTCTTGTAGTTTGGAGGAATTTATGAATTTTGTGTAAAAGGATTACACGGAAACATTCCTATGCTTATAAGATGTTATGGGCCTCGTTATGGAATGGTTAGCATATAAGAGTGTTATGTGCATAAAGAATAATATATATAAGAAGTTATACATATATGTATAAGAAGTTATACATGTATAAAGAAGATATGTATGAGGAGTCATACATAAAAGATGTCATATGAAATATGTGTATGTATAAGTGTTATGCGTGCAAATCATGAACGAAAAGCTAAGTACATTACAGCATCCGATGTTGTAAAAAAAAAAATAGATAGTTGATAACCGGAATTTAATGGGACTAGAGTAGTTCTGTTAGCCGAATATCTTATCCCAAGAGACTGTGAAAACAGTGGGAGTGTTTGACTGGCTTTAGAACCAGAGTCTAAAAACTTGTTTAGACATGTACTTAGAAATGCTCTATGTGATGAAAAGATTGCATAGAACAAAGGAAAATTGCAATGGAAATTAGAGTGATGCAACTGTTGCTAATCCTCTAACCAAAGCCGTTGGCATAAGGTAGACATGATGGTTATGTCATTTCAATGTGATTGAAGAGTATACCTTAATTGTTAAAGATCGTTATGTAAATATTTGATAGAGTATTGATATTTACATAAGTGATGATCGCATTCATTGTTAGAGTTTCTTTAAGAACTCAATTATTCAGTTTGACTGAAAACCAGAATACCTTGTTTATCTGAATAAGTTGTGGAGACAATGTTGAACAATATTCAAGTGAATAAGATGAACATTGTATTTTGTCCCTAGTCACTTAATGAGGTGACGTCTCGGAGTGAGTAGATTGTAAGTCGATTGATGGTTGTTCAACACCATAAGGTCATATGTGATGACTGGTCGATTACATAGGCAGAGTGTGTGACACTTTGTCGGACAGTGACCATTTAGAGAGTCCCTAAGTTCTATTATAGACGCCTGGTCATGGCGGGGATCTCTAAGATATTCTAATGAGTCGATTCTTTTGACTAGAGACTATTATCTGAGCAAGTGCAGCTTCCGAGTGACTTTGGTTTTTGTCCTAGGTCGTGCCGTGAAAGGAGGCCAAAAGGGCATTTACTAGGTCATGGTGATCTGTATTGTGCAATAGGATAGATAGGCCGGGCATACAGAATTGTCCACCCACGTTGGGTAACTATATCTCAAGGCCACTCGAGGAGTTAATGACTACAAATGCGTGGCCACGCTCGGAAGTAATCTGTGAGAGATTTTTCCGGTCAGGTAGTCACACTCCCGATCGAGAAAACCACTCGCGATGTGTTCATGTGCAACTGCGACCTGAAAGACACCTTGCATTGAGTGAGAGATTAAAACGGACAAGAGAATTGGTAGCTCACACCTTGTGTCGGACAAGTGGGAGATTGTTGGAGTTAGTGTCCTCCACAATAGTGCGTTAACATAATAAATCTCATTAATAGAATATCATCAGATATTTATTTATTTGATCCTCGTCAGTTGATTAACGTAAATCGATAACGGTTGGCTGACTAGAGTTTGACGTTATTGTCGTGAGACGGCGGTGATCAACTGACTCCTTTCGGTCACACCTAAAGGAACAAACCCCAATTGATAACTAATTAATTGTATGAGATACAATTTGTTTAGTCCCTTGATTTATAGACTAAGAGGTTAGTCGATTATTTTTAGAGAGATTTCGAGTTGCGAACTCGAGGAGCGGCAGTTATTATTTAATTATGCGATAATTAAATAATAAGTTTTGGGAAACGGGTTTTAGTTAATTAACTGTTAATTTACTAAAATTGTACTAATTGATTAATGTGATTAATATTAGTACGTAAATAATATGTGTAGTGGTACACGTATATTTACGGAGTGAATTGGACGAATTTATTATGGAAGTATTTAAACATGATACGATGTTTAAAATAAACTTTACACGTATTTGTGCGACAAATATAAGAACCAAAATGGACCCGTAAATGGGACATTGGACCGTGTAAATGGAGTGTAGTGGATGATTATAGACATAATCATTTCACTTTACTTGTTGTTTCTTCCATAAGTCATCTTATGATCACTTGCATGTGATATAAGATTGGACAAAAATAAAAACAAGTGGACTCCCTTATTCCCTACACTCCATCCGCCACTTACACTACTACTATCAATCTTGTTTTGTTCAATTTTACAAGCTAGCTCATTTTACTCATACATGTGAACAAAATTGATCTACCTTCTCTCTAAAATAATAATCCTCTCTACTAAGTTGTTAGTATACATAAATAATATTACTAAGATTAGTTAGTAATATTTTCTTATAAAAATCAAGGGTACAATATTAATAAGTTCTAGTTCATACTTGTTAATATTTTTGGGTTAGTTCTTGGGTGCAACTTGAAGGAAACTTTCTAGTTGAAGGTTTTTCAAGGAGGATCATCCACATCATTTTAGCTCAAGAACAAACTAGTAAGGAGAACTAGTTTGTGCCCATTTTACCATATATTCAATGTAAGGAAATTGTTTTTCCTTATACTTTCTTTTTATGCTTTCATATTAGTATGCATGTTACATATATCACATAAACAACAATTTATGAGATAAATTAATTTTATTAGAGAGTCTAATATGGATCTATGATCTTTCACTTTATTGCTTTTAGATCTACGCACTCTATTTACGGTATTTGTTAATCTTTCCTCGTTATTTATTAATTCAAGTTCTAGTTCTACAATTACTTTCTTGTCCATCTTTTCCATGCTTTCTATTCAACTTATTGTTGTAGTTCTTATTAGTATGAGTAGCTAAATTATTAATCTATGGTTAAAGGGGATATAGGTTGTTAAAAGAGGGTTTAATTGATGAATTAATTGTTAATCTGCTAATGAAGCGTATTCTACTAAACTTGCTTGGAAAGTCCTTTGCGTAAAGGACAACCTCGCTTCTATTGCGATCCATAGCAAATACCTTCACATTGACCCTTCTAATCCTTCCTTTTGCCTTTGTTCCCATGTGTGGAAAGGTATTGACAGTGGGTGGAACTCCCTCCAAACCCCCTCACTTAATGATATGTTTGAGATCAAGGCTATGTTACAACATCAGATGATGGCTTCACAGAATCAAGAGGCCTTAATTACTCAACTATTGGCACATAACAAAATATTGGACACCCAAGTTGCGCAATTAACTAGCCAAGATTCTAATAGGCAACCCGGTAATCTTCCTTCTCATGGGAAATAACCACATGAACAAGTTAATGTTATTTCATTGAGAAGCGGTACTTCTTACCCAGGACCGGCAATGCCCATAGGCGATAATGAAGGCAATAATTCCTCGCGAGTTATGAAATATGGATAAAAAGCTACTGGCGAGTTAGACACTCGATCGAGTGCCCCAATACTCGATCGAATGTCGGTTCTAGAAGACATATCTGCTAGTGTTTCTAGGTCACTCGATCGAGTGGACCCTATACTCGGGTGAGTGACTCCAGTACCTGTTGACGGTAATTTTTATGTTGATAAAAAGAAGAAAGAAGCTGAGTCCATTAAATTGCACTACCTTTTCTACACTGACAACATAAAATCAAGCTAGATCAACAGTTTGGGAGGTTTATGGAGGTAGTGAAGAATTTACATATAAGTGTACCATTTACTGAATTGGTCACTTAAGTGTCGGCTTTATGCAATGTTCCTAAAAGAGATATTAACAAGAAAGAGACCCTTTAACGAAGTGGAGACGATTGCATTTACTGAAGAGTGCAGCGATGTGTTACAAAGTCGATCACCACCTAAGTTTAAGGATCCAGGGAGTTTTTCTATTCCTTTTAATATTGGTCAATTAGCTATAGATAATGACCTTTGTGATTTAGGGGCCAGTGTTAGTGTCATGCCATATGAAGTCTGCAAACAACTTAACATGAATAAACTTAAATGTACCAATATGACCCTACAGATGGTTGACAGATCTATTAAGTGCCCTATGGGTCACTACTACAAAAAAAGGAATAAGTAACGCATAATAGAGAACGGTCAAGTAGTATAACTGTTCTCCATGAATAAAGAAAACGCTTATCTTAAGTAGACGCTGTGTAAAAACAAGAATAGAAAACGCTTTTTGTATTAACAGTTCTCTATCATTTTAAAAAAATAAAAAAAGAAAAAAGAAAATTTGAAACTCAAGTACATCAATCCTAAATTCCTAACTGAGTACTTGGCATCCTCTCGTCTAAGTGTCCAACATAAATAAATTGAACAAAAAAAATAAAAAATTAAACCCACCAGTCCACCACTCGCCCCTTTGCTTTCTCTCATCTCCTTTCATCAATCCTAAATTCCTAACTTAGTACTTATCGGTCGCATCACCACCTTCAGCCTCTTCATCTTGATCGAAATTTATAGGATTTGCATAATTTATCCAAATTTTGGGGATTTATTCTGTTAGGGTCCGAATTGGGCTTAAAAATCGAGAAATTAATTTACTTGTTTCTATGAAAAATTGCTGGCTATTATTGCTATTTTGAGTTTATTCTATAGTTTGCTAAGCGTGGTTGTACTCACCCTTGTAAGTACAAAAAACGAGAATCGGCGATCGATTGTTTAATTCTTCTTGATTGATTTTCTAGGGTTTATTGAATTATTTGATTTTTGATGTATTTTTTTTTTATTGTAATTCAGGAATGCCGATTTGCAAAGCGTTTATGCATATTGACCAGCAGCCGAATATATGTGATGCGGTTCATGTCAAGTATTTCGACAAGGTTTCTTCCGATTTTATATGTTATCATTGTTACAGTAAATTTTATCTTTGCGGTTTTCTTTGCTTATCATTGAACTGCGGATTGTGGCTACAATAGTTGTATCCACTGGTTATTTGATTTTAGCAATTGAAATCAATGGTCATTATGTCTATAGCAAAACTTCATAATTTGACAATAAGAAATAAGGGGCAGATGAAAGATTTCGGGGCGGAAACTATACTGACCATTAATAAGTACTTGTAACATAGAAAAAAGGAAATAATCAAAGTACTTTATTCGATAAGTAATACGGAGTATTGTGCAATGAAATTCAATCTGCTATCGAATAATTGTTGATATTGTTGATCATTGCTCTAGCTATATTATTGATGAAGCTTGATCATGTGATTTTGAGTGCGAATTCCGTAATATGCTTTCGCTTTTAAGTGAGTTGTTGCATGTTCTCTTGAGACATGTTTTTGATAAAACACTTAGAATGAATTGGGAAAAGTAGCCCAGTGCACAAAGGCATGATTGTGCAAATTTTCTCTTTGTCGGTTCAAAGCTGACAAGTTCCTATATCTTTCCCTATTTATTAAACTAAACTGCTCATCAATTCGATTATTAGTGCACCTGCATTGAACGTGTTAGGAACAAGGCCATGGTTCGGCTGTGTTTTTAAAAATGAGTATTGGGATTACGTGTACTTGTGTATGTCTATTTTTGGTGGCTTTTGATTTTATGTGGTCTGATGCTGGCTGCAACAACGTCCATCAGCTTTAACGATTCCTCAGTCTTACCTTAGAACGAATATTCTACTACTGAAACATTGCTTTTCTCCCTTATCTGTTTAATCGAACTAATCCTTTCATGTTTGGTGTATTTATCAGATAATTATCACCTTATGTGAAGACCTTAGTGTCTTAGGAAATCAATACTTCATCGCCTATAAGTACAATGGTTCAGGTAATAATTGACTAGTATTTATCATTTGTCTATTTTTAGTTCTGTTAAATACAAATGTCGACTTATTTCTCGTCTTTCGCTTGTATTGACACTTGACAATAACTTTTATAACAGTGTATAGATACATGCCTATCATACTTACTGGCCTTGCCGATATAGCTTTTCTCATGTCATTTTTATTATAAACTAGTGTTAGTTCTCATATCCCAAGTGTAATTATTTTTCGTGACTAGTGACAAGTAATACAGGAAACAAGTTACCTTTATTTCTCGTTTATCGCAAGTGGATCAACTGATGTTATCACAGGCTGTGCCAGGTGAAGTTGAAGCAATATTTAAATGGGGATTATGTGTGTTTGTAATGCATCAATTGTCTGTATGTTGGAGTTATGTAATAGGGTTGTTTTGGCTGATGTACTGTATACGCATAATCTGGTTATGAAACAATTGTATTGGTATTGGTATTTGGTTCTAATGATATTTAATTGGTTAAAAAAAATACGGAGTATTAATTTTATTCATTATATCATCAAATATTATTTTCATTTTTTTTTGAAAAATTAAAAAAGAATAGAGAACAGTCGCAAGCATAACCATTCTCTATGATTGTGAATAAAAAACGCCTCTTCTAACCGTTCTCTTAGCTTTAGAGAACACTGAGTTGGAGAACGCCTCTAAGGCCTTCTCTAAAGCTAATTTCAACTGTTTTCTAAGCCTATTTTTGTAGTAGTGGGTGTCTTAGAAGAGGTGCCAGTCAGAGTCGGGAAATTTTTTATCCTAGTTGATTTTATAGTAATGGATATGGCTGAAGACTCCCTAGTTCCTATTATTCTAGGACGACCATTCCTACACATAGCTGGGGTGGTCATAGATGTTAAGAATGAAAGACCGACACTAACTATTGGGGATGATACCATTACCTTTAATCTTGGCAATGCATTGAGACATCCTGAGTTAGAAGCTACTTGTAATATGATTATTGCTATTGATCCTACTTTTGATGAATGTCTTGTTTTATGTCTCAGCAGGGATCCTCTGGAGATCGCCTTATTTTCCGACAAGATTGATGTTGGGTCACCAACATGGAGTGAGGAAGTTGATGAGATAGAACAATTGATCTATGGAGAAGAACCTCATCCTGAGACGATTTACAGCCCTGGTGAAAGTAGTGATTGGGGAGCTGAGCTCGATGCTTTAGAGGCTAAAATCTATAGAGAAGAACCTGTCAATATGGTTACTAAGATGGTATATAGAGGCTTGACTACTCCTAGTATGGGTGAGTTAGTGTATTCTTTACCCATGGATACCAAGTTGGAAGGTAGTGAACAATCATGTCTACCTTTTATTTTGAATTTTGAGTTTGATGAGCCTGGACAATGTTTTCTGTTGATTTTATATGCCTCTATTGTATATTGGTGCTACTTATGCCTTTGTGTAGCACATGCGTAGATTTTCGATTTACTATTGGGAGCATTGAGCTGTTTTGATTGTACCATGGGTGGGCACTTGCTTTAAAAAAAGAGAGAGAACAGGTCCGTCTTATGGACACTCGATCGAGTGCCGTAAAACTCGATCGAGTCGTCTGCTTTTTTGAACTGAAATGGTGTTGATAATGATGGAGATGTGCAGTAGTTGGTCACTATTTCCCCCATTTTGCAGCTGGTTTGGGGGAGCTTCTATTCATGCATCTGGTAATATCTATCCTTGTATTTTCTTTTATTTGTACTATCTTTATTTAGTTCGTTATTTCTCCTTTCCTTTTGTTAGTTGTGTCCTTTAGGTTGCTGTTGTTGATTTTATATTGTGATTTCTGTGTTGTTAGGGTCACAATAAGGACACTGTGACATTTAGGTTTGGGTAGAGTCTTTACTTTCAGTTGTGTGCTTTTAATTATGTTGTGTGCATTTATATAAAAAAAATAAATAAAATTTAAAAAGTTTATAATCCAAAAACATGTTTTTCCTTTGTTTTAGGTCGAGTCTTGGTGAATTTAATATCAACGATGATAATTTGCATTATTTTTGCATTTGAATCCCGATTTAGTTATCCATGTACATTGTTTTGACCTACTCTTTTGAAAACTGATTGGCTTTGTCGCACACATAATCAAAGATAAATTTCCCTATACACAAATAAATGTAGTAATAGGGGTCGAACACAAGGAGACGGGAGTTATTAATTAGTTGTTATGGAGTGAATTCTATCAAGGTCGGTTAATATATGATTGATTGGTTGGATAATGGAAGAAAACAATAATGATATAGAAATAGTCTAGGGAGGTCGGGTCACACATGCAATTTATGTAAATGCTCAAGTTAAACATAGGAGTTGATAAATCGTTAATTGTTTAGGCTTAAAGACAACCACCTCTCGGCCTTATTTTCAACCATAGGCCGGGTCCTAGAGAACTCTCGTTATGTCTAGGTCGTCCTACTAACACATGTTTAGTCTAATTCAATTTCGTGCCTCTCGACTTATAAAAGTGAATTAACAAATTAAATCTAAGATAGTGATCAATTATCAATACAATGCAAACATGTGAATGAAACAATGAAATGATATTATAACATCCTAGTTCAACAATTGCAAGAACTACTTATGCATGGTTTCTCTTATTCTCTAGACAATTGAATTACTTATGCATAATGAAAACTAATCTAACTACATATGAAATGATAAAGATAAACATACTAACTAGTAATATAAATGGCAAATAAATAACAAAACAATAATGGAAATAAGATTACCTTAACAATTAGGAATATAATGAACTTGGAAATAAAGAACAAGATAGCACAAATGGAAATAACTTGAAATGTAAATTGTATATATAACTTGAATAAAATTGTTTATAACATAATGGAAATGCTAAAGGGAAATCTAATCTAACCTAAACTAAACTAAGAACTGAAATGAGAGTATAAAAGTGGTGTAGAAGGTGTGTAAGAAGTGTCGGATCAACCCCCTTATATAAGAACAAGGGGGCGTAACGTAAACAACCTAGAAGAGGCTAACCCCGATCGGGGCCACCCCACCCCGATCGGGGTCGTGGGTTTTCTCAATTTTCTCTTAATTCCCTCTTAACTTAGCACTTAATATTGATGCGGAATCCGATGCTTATGTCTTAATGCGTCCGTCTAAGGTATCTTAGGCATCCTTTGGCATCCAATGCAAGCTCTTATCATGGGCTTTCATTTTGGATTTCATTTCTTTACATATCCACCAACTAAGATTGGTTTCCTCTTGCTTGGGTTTTCCAATTTCTTCCCAAAATGCCCCTATACTTCTTGGAACTCCTTTGCATGATCAAGAGTTGCTCTCATTAGCCTCATGAACTTGGGTAATCGCTAATTTGACGGGAAAAAGCTATCAACGGCTTCATTTCCTACAAAATACAATGAATACGAGCAAAATTACCTAGAACACGGAATTAGCTCATTAAATCACTAACATAGTGCAAATGATATGTAAATAGAGCTAAAATAGGAGGTTAAAATGTATATAAAATGGATTTATCAAAAACAAAGCTCATAACTCAAGTCTTGACCGTATTTGACATGCCTTATGCTAATTAGATTTGACAAAATTATGTTGGTAAACTACAAATTATGAGGTCTATAGAGCTTCCTAGGCCAGGAACATGAATAAACTGGTCTCATTATTGTCATTTAGGCTTGAGTGTGGTTCTCCGTGTGGAATATGTAATATTAAACTGCATAAGTGTGACATTAGTTTCTTAATACTTTACGCGTTCATATGATAAAGTACATGACGATAGGCGGTTCTTACCGTTCAAATAAGCCTTACATTACCTTTTGTTTAGCCCGTTTGAACCCTTGTAGCCGTTTTATATCCCATTTAATAGCTACAATCCTAGAATTTCCCTACCTTTTCGGGACAGTCGCAGTTGCTTGTTTATCATGTTTATTTTGCTACTATGGTTGGGTTGGGACTAATAATTGTCTAGTGGGTGTACTAGAATATTTATTAGAAATTGTGTTGTATCCCTTATGTTGGAAAAAAGAAGAAAATTATGAAGCAGAGAAAAAGAATTGGAAAAGAAAAGAAAAAATGAAGGAAAAAATCGAGAAAAAAAGAGAAAAAGAGGAAGAAAAGAGAGATGCTTCATTGTCGTTTAATAAGGGAACAAAAGGATGGTTACTAGAGTCTAATGCATTTTTGGAGAGTAGTTCTTTTGGCTCTCATATGTTGTCAAGTGAAAATGACTTCTCTAGTTGGGTGTATTTATGTGTACTTTTGTTTAGAATTGGTTTTGATAAGCAAGTGTAGCTGCGACTACCGTCTTAGACTCACATATCGATACGTGCCTTGGCACAAACCACTTCTATACCTTCACCCATTAGCCACCTTTCCTGTCCTTAATACATGTACTTTTATCTATATTGTCAATGCGTATTAGTTGGAGAAATTTTTATCACATTAGATTGCATGCATGTTTCATAAGTTGAGTGAGGGCTTCTATTTCTTTCTATCTTACGCATAAATCACCCTACTTATGAGTGCATGAGTGAATCCGCGAGAATCCGACTAATTTTTCTTGCAAGATTGGAAGGTATCTGGTTCTTGTATATATTACGGTATCATGTTACATCTTGGGACTTGAGCTGCGCTTTTTATTACCCGTACCTTTGCATTTGTTTTATTGGTACACTTTGGTCATTATTTTGTTATAGATATGGATAGCTTGGGATTTGTATGTGCACTAACATCAGCTCTGAGTTATTCATTCACCGGAATGCCGAGCATAGGTAAGTCATCATCATCATCATCTTTAGGTTTCGTTGTGGTTATGGTTATTAGTAATAGGGTTTTTCCCTACTGGTTGTGATAGGTATGGATGTAGGTTGTTTTTATTCGTATGGATGTATGCGGTGTTGTTGCTGATTGCTAAAGGTAGGTTTTCCTACTCAATACTGTTGATTAGTTGTTATGTGTGGTGTGTAGCATCGTTGATTATGTGATTGTATCATTGTGGTTGTGTGCCGGGTGCGGCCCTGGCTGAGTGGAGTCATCATTGGGAATGGCTTCACGCCCTTGATTCGCCCCTTATGGTTTCCATCACAAGGGGGATATGCACATTAATGGACATGGGTTATTCGCTCTATGGTTTTGAGCGGGGCTTAGGTGGCAAGGCTGCGGTCCCCATTGGCGATATGGATTACCGGTTGCGATTGGTAATCTGGCAGGACTATACCTTTGTGTTAGTCAGATGATTGATGGGAGTATTGGAGTTAGAGATTGGTGCGTGTGTGTTGTACCTTGTGTTGTTTCTGGTTCTTCAGTTACTGACCTTGTGTGGTTTTGTTTATCTTTCTTTCTTGTTATGTGTCTGCCGTGATCCATTATGGTGAGCAGTCAGTCTTAGAAGGTATTAATATGTGGAGCTTATCTGGGTGTGTTGGAGGGACGAGTCTTTCACCGAGTCTTGGCATGGAGTAGTCTCACCATAGTTGATAGTTGTTGATATCAGTTGTATCTTTCTTTTGTTGGGTTAAAACTTGTAATAAACTTTAAATAGTTCTTTTATTGACTTTATGCTATACTATTCCTCGGGCAACCGAGATGGTAATGCTCGTATTTGCTAGGAAAGGTCTTATTAAGGCTCCTTGGTAGATGGGGGTGTTACAAAGTGGTATCAGAGCGACGATTTTGGAACCTATAACCAATGAACATAATGAACGTAGTGAGTCTAATAAAATGAACCTGGTGTATGTGTGTTGGGAGTCCCTTGAATGTTTGATTTTGGTTGAGAAGGCGCCCTCATTCCAAAATCCTGGCCCCAATATGCTTAAGCCAGCCACTTCGAATGAGGATATGGAGTCGGGAATTGTATGAGCATATGTGTGTAATGCGTAAGATATATGTGTAAAGGTAATGTCTTGTGTATAGATGATGGAACAAGTGATGCGTAATTGCTTGTATAGTTGTGTATGCGTAAGTATGTGTATGGACGATAGGATGTGTTGGAAGTATAAATGAGAATATGTGGTGACATGAAAGTTGGTAATTGGATTACAAGTTTGCTATATTTGATAGATTGTATGTACATGTTGTGTTGTGTTGAAGAATCCGATATGCATATGAATAGGGTAGAATATTGTTATCGAGATGGGTGAATATGTGGATCAAGGCACGTAATAGCAAGATCGTATGTTGTATGGCATGTAATAGAGTAGAATTATAATGTTTTAATTTGCGGTACTTGTGTTATATGTAACGTAATGATAATCGATAGTATTAGTTTAGAGATAATTAGTGATGAGTCCTAAGTATGCCTTAGACTCCGAACAAATTGTTAATTTTGCAGGAGACCAGTCATTTCTTGATCATATGTTGGTTATTTGACTTACTCGACCGAGTACGAGGGAGTATTCGACCGAGTAGGTGGGTCACTCGATCGAGTTTGCTGCAAAACAGAATCAATGCTAATTCTGCCAACGTCAAAACTCGAGTACCGCAGATACTCGATCGAGTATAGCTGCTACAGAACACGGGATCTTCGAAAAATTTTCGGGACTTATACTCCCTTTCTCCTCATTCTTTTCTTTATTTACTTCTTTCTAAAACTTAAAACCCTCATAAACCTTCTTCCTCTACAAAACTTTGGAGTAATTTGTGCTTGATTTCTTCCCAAGTCCTTCTAGTTCTTCCATCAATTTCGTTTGCAAACTAATTCAAGGTAAATTTTTACTCCTTTCTTTGATTTTAAAGCAATTTGAAGCATGTGTTGGTGTTGGTGTTGGTGTTGGTGTTGGTGCTGGAGTTTTTGAAAATTCGATTTTTATACCCTAATATTGTGTTGTAATTGTTGGATTTTGATAGAAACTACCTTGAATCATTGTTATTGAGGTTAGGAATTACAAATTAAACCCAATTTGTGACAATAATCAACCCGGATTTTTCTAGGGTTTGCCCTAAATTTTTGATTTTGTTCATCAACTCCATCTTAAAGTGTTGAAAAAGGGTAAGGGATGCTAGTAGTATCACATTTGGTGCTTGATTTTGGTTAATTTCATCAAAAAAAATTCATCTTAAAACTCCGTCTTTTGAGTGCATAAAGCTGAAATTTTGTCCCAATTTTACTACAATAATCGACTTATTGAGCTTAGTTTTGGTGAAAATGAAGCCCGGTTACTTCAATAACTTAATTAAAGTTCGTATTTTGAGATTTTAAGCCGTCTTTTATGAATTGCAAAGGGTAAGACGAATTGTTAAAACCATGTTTGCTCTCAATTTTACATGTTTTAGGAAGAAAATCCATCTTGAGCATTGCCTCTTTCCGTATAAAGCATTTGAAAGTTTCTACTTTGAATTTGTAAAACCCGATATGTGGCTAAATTATGTTGAAATAGATGCCAAGAACTGCTGCTACACGACAGACCAAGAGGGCCCAATCTAACACCGCCGCCGTGGAAGAGGTGGGAGAAGGAAGCCAAGGACCCGTTGTTCCGCCGGTACCTGGGTATCCGACGGTAATCTTTGCTGATTTCAAACAAAGGGATTCCTTTGTTAGCTTGCTAGACCGCACCTTGCGACCCACAAGGTGTATAGATCCGATTGTTTTGGAAGAGTTAAAGATAGAGGTAGATGTCCGTCACGTCTTTGAGGTGTTAGGTTTGGAGAGGTTGTATCACTTGAGGAAGTATTCGTATGCCTTTCTGACCCTTAAGTTTATGAGTTCTTTTACCTATGATGTGGCTGAGAAGATGATGGGTTTTCGGTTGATGAACACGAGCTTTTATCTGACCCTTGACCAGTTTGCCGATCACTTGAGGCTTACCCGGGCCAAGAAGAGATATCTTTGTAATGTCCCGACTGAGTGTGGTGCTAGTAGTTACCTGCCTTTGTTAACCGGTAGACTTGCCCCGACCTCGAGTGCTATGCTGATCAATGATGTTCAGCACATGACCTTAAAGTTCTTTCTCCGATCCTTGACTTGTCTGCTATACGGGAGGAAGGATGTAAGTAAGCTTAACTCACATGAGGTGATGTTGTTGATATCTTACCTTAACCCTACCCGGGAGAAGAGGTTTGCTTATAGTGCCCCGACAATAGTATGTGCTAGTTTGGCCTTGATGACTAAGTCTTCAACTCGCCAACTTAGTTGTGGCGCTATCGCCACCCGTATAGCTGAGAGGTTGACCACCTTTGAGGCTTCTTCGGCTCTCAAACGCCTGTGTCCCGTCGTTACGACCTTGGATAAGGCCTACTTCATTCATCAGAAGTGGTTGCGGGTTTTGGATGATGGAGGTTTAGCTTGGAGAGTACGGGGGAGGAGTTGGATAAGAGTGCCTGACCCAGACCACCTACCTGTGATCGAGCCGTTGACTTAGGCTGCCCCTGGGAGTGCGGAGGCTAGCCTTCCCGATTAGGCGTACTTGATCATTGATGACCTTCGGGAGGAGATGCCTAAGCCGTTCGGGAGAGACCATGCCAAGAGGGAGGACCAGGTGCCCAGAGACGGGAGAGGACCTCGAAGAGCGAGAGAGGTGGTTGGGGAGTCTCAGTTTGTGCAGCAGGGACCTCCTCAGTACTAGTACCCAGGCTACCCTTCTTCCTTTAGCTCACAGATGCAGGTGAGCGAGCTCACAGAGAGAGTGTCGAACGTCTTGGTGCTCCAGAACCTTCACGAGATGCCCTATGTTCAGGGTGTGGGAACCAACTTGGCCCAACCGGTTCGGTGGCGCGGCGTGGGGAATGATAGTGGTGTATTTCACTTCTACGGAGTGGATCCGGCTACATGAGAAGTTCCTGAGAGCTACCCTTACGGATGCCTAGCGTCGTAGAGGAGTGGAGGAGACCCAGGAGCGGGAGCAGCTACTAGAGGAGGGTTTGGAGGTGGCACGTCAGGAGCTGGCACCTCGGGAGCAGGAGGAGATGATGATATGGAGGAGGATCGAGGCAGTGACCTCGAGTGATCTTTCTTGTTTATGCTTGTTTTAGCGGACTTCTGTTGGATTGTTACATTTGTTTTATTGGTATTTGGATTTTATTTCGGTTTGTAAGCGGCCATAAGGCCATACTTTTGAGCTTGGAGTTTCTGGAATTGTTATACAGGCACAATAATTACGGGAATACAATCCCGAAACTTTCATTTATTTTGCTTGCTTTGGCATTAAAGGACATTCTGACTTGAAGATACTCGATCGAGTGCCTTCAACTCGATCGAGTACCATGTGTATGACGTTTTAATGAGCATTCTGATCTATACATACTCGATCGAGTATGTCTAACTCAATCGAGTAACCTACTTTGTACTCGATCGAGTACACCTAGCTCGATCGAGTACCTCTGCTTAAAGATAGAGACTGTTTTGTTTGTGTTACCTGGGGTCATAGGGGTGTTTTGGTTGACGTTATATGCCCTTATCATGATTGTTGGTTATTTCCTTGTATTTTATACTTAAGTATGAGTGGTATCAAGACGGTATGCAACGATTATAATTCTATGTGGTTACTAATTTTCTTTAAGTATCATTCTATGCGGTTGTTAAGTTTATATAATTGTTTGAAAATCATTTTGAGATAGTTATGTTTGGTAATCATTTTGTCATGATGTTAAATGGACCAATTATTTTAATTTCTATATGTATCGGGTGGTATTGCTGAGCATGACAAATTTGCTTTTGTGTTACTTCCATCTTATATGTTAACATAAATCCATGATTAGTTGTAATGTCAAAAGATAGGTTGTGCGTTTCGTTTTATCATGATGTAGCTCATCTTAAAGGTGAGCTTCAGGGACGAAGTTCCTTTTAAGAGGGAAATAGTAATGTCGCGCGTGAATATGCCAAAAACGTCGTCTTTTAAAGCAATTTATTAGTAATTTAATTGTTGTTCTTTTGAAATAACTAAAGTGTTGTTTAAATGTTTAATAAATAGTGGAGTAATTTCTTTTGGTGCATTGTCATGGAGATGTGAATTTCGTTGAGCAACTTAATTGTATTGAACTTGTTTGGGTGTTGTATAGTGCTTGGGTGTGGTATAGTGTTGCATTGCATAGTAAAATGGAAGTAATAGTTGTATGTAAGCATCTTTTCAATTGTTAACATTTGGATGATGACTCGTGATGAAGTTGTGTTTGATAGTATGCTCGCATGAGAGGATGATGATGATTAATCAGCATAGGAGGTTGGGTGGTATGGTTGAGTATGTTTATAGCAGTTCTTGTCGGGTTGGGTTAGTGTTGGTTATCTTGTCTTACGTTACACTTTCGGTTTCTGGGAGGTGATGAGCTGAACTTCGGGGATGAAGTTCTTTTTAAGGGGGGAAGACTGTAATACCGTCCTGTTAGAGCCCATTGACTGCATGTTGACTGACCTTGGACACATGTTAGACACTTGGAACCTTTCACACAAGTGACCATGCGTCATAGTAACCGTTGGGAAGTGGGAACTCGATCTAGTGTAGGCTACTCGAACAAGTAGTCTAGTGACTCGATCGAGTAAGTTCCATACTCGATCGAGTATGGCGAGTTTAGCGTAAGTATATAAGTCGTGAGTCGTAAACCCAAATCGGTTTTCATTTCTTTTCTCCCTAAACCTAATCGACGATACACTTTCTCCCTCACCAACCTTCAACCTTTTGAAACCCTCTGCACTTTGAGACACCATGAGGATGGAGATTTGAGTCAGGTAGCGGTCTTGTCGCCGGAATGCTGAGCAAAGGTAAGTCATCATCATCATCTTTAGGTTTCGTTGTGGTTATGGTTATTAGAAATAGGGTTTTTCCCTACTGGTTGTGATAGGTATGGATGGAGGTTGTCTTGTCTTCGTATGGATGTATGCGGTGTTGCTGTTGATTGCTAAAGGTAGGTTTTCCTACTCAGTACTGTTGATTGGTTGTTATGTGTGGTGTGTAGCATCGTTGATTGTGTGATTGTATCATTGTGGTTGTGTGCGGGGTACGTCCCTGGCCGAGTGGAGTCATCATCGGGAATGGCTTCACGCCCTTGATTCGCCCCTTGTAGTTCCCGTCACAAGGGGGATGTGCGCATTAATGGACATGGGTTATTCGCTCTATGGTTTTGAGTAGGGCTTAGGTCGTAAGGCTGCAGTCCCCACTAGCGGTGTGGATTACCGGTTGCGATTGGTAATCTGGCAGGACTATACCTTTGTGTTAGTCAGATGATTGATGGAGTATTGGAGTTGGAGATTGGTGCGTGTGTGTTGTACCTTGTGTTGTTTGCGGTTCTTCAGTTACTGACCTTATGTGGTTTTGTTTGTCTTTCTTTCTTTTAATGTGTCTGTCGTGATCCATTATGGTGAGCAGTCAGTCTTAGAAGGTGTTGATATGTGGAGCTTATCTGGGTGCGTTGGAGGGACGAGTCTTTCACCGAGTCTTGGCATGGAGTAATCTCACCATAGTTGATAGTTGTTGATATCAGTTGTATCTTTCTTTTATTGGGTTAAAACTTGTAATAAACTTTAAATAGTTCTTTTATTGACGTTATGATATACTATTTCTCGGGCATTCGATATGGTAATGCCCGTATCTGCTAGGGAAATTCTTGTAAAGGCTCCTTGGTAGATGAGAGTGTTACAGGACGTTGCACCGTCTTTTGTTCTTTCATTGTATTCTACTAATTTAACTTATGCGCGTACTCCTCTTCCCCCTGACACCCCCCCCCCCCAACCTTAAAGTGTAAATCAATCCGTCTCATTGTAGACGGACACCATCCGTATAAAACTGTAGACGGATAGTGGTCCTCTCACAAAATGCAAGTGAGAGGGCAAGTGGAGGTATCCATTTCCCACCCACTTGCACTATCCTTTCTCATTTTGTGTGAGGGACACTATCCGTCTACAGCTTTCAACGGATAGTGTCCGTCTAAGGTGAGAATTTGTGTAAATTGTATCTTGAACAGTTGAACTCCTTGCTTTGGTTTTTTAATTGAATTGAATGTGTTCTATTCTTCCAAAAAAAGAAGACCACCCAAAAGTAAATGAGTACTTTTGTAATACTACGGTTTTTTGTACTGTTGGGTACTCTATCAAATAAGGCTTACTCCGTCGAGTAAGTGAGTTTTAGTTTCGAAACAGTGTACTGCTGATGGGTACTCGATCAAGTAAGTGGATTACTCGATCGAGTAGGGGGCACTCGATCGAGTAAGTGACGTACTCGATCGAGTAAGTCGGTTTTACGGGTTATTTCGCCGGGTTTTGATAGCAACGCGAGGATGTTATATAAAGTTATTTTATGAATTCCTTTTTAATTTTTCACTGTTTTCTAAACTATTTACACAAAAGAAAGTTACGTAGTTTCTTCTCCTCTCATTGCTATCAAATCCTAAGGGCTAGGGTCGTCGGATCGTTGTGTTCTTTACGCCGTTGAGACTATTGCATCGTGGCTAAGATTCTAGTATGATTTTTATATCGTTTCTTTGTTTTTGGTTAAAACCCTAATTGGGTATTTTGGGGGATTTTGGGAGTATGATGATTGTTAGATAGTAATTATATGATTGTGTGATTATATGAGGTGGTTTCGTAGAGGAGCAGAGTTGAATAGCTGATTTGTGACGATCTTGGTGATTTGCCTATCCAGGTAGGGTTTCCCTACTCGGTTCTTGATTACATTGTATTTGATAGTTGATTGGTGATGGTTGTGATGTTGTTGATCTTTATCATATTGGTATTGTAATTGGTAATTGTTGTTGTATAGTTGGTTGGATGTGTTTGTTTGTGGTTCGCCAGGCGCGTCCTCGGCTGAGTGGAATCACTTGTGGGAGTGGCTTCACGCCCTTGATTCGCCCCTTGTTGTTCCTGTCACAAGGGGGATGTGCATATTAAGGAACTTGGGTTTTCGCTCGGAGTGAATGAGCGGGGATTTGGTGGGAACGGCTACGGTCCCCCACTGGCGGTGTGGAATATCTATTGCGATGGGTATTCTGGCAGGGCTACACACTTTAGTGTGTAGTCAGGTGTTTGGAGATGTGACGGAGTTGGGTGATCATATACATTGTTATCTTATTTATCTTGTATTGTGTAATCAGTAACTGACCCCGTTAATTGTTTTAAAAACTGTGGTGATCCATTCGGGGATGGTGAGCAGTTATCGAGCAGGTATGAGATGGATTGTGCGAGGGATAGCTGGGATGAAGTCACCACGTGTCATTATAGTCTTCCGCTGTGTCTTGAACTTATATTTCTTTTTAGTTGGTTTGATATTTTGGAACATATGTATTTTACTTTACAGTTTTGGGATTATGGTTATGTAATCACTTAAACTCATTTATTTAAGTATGTTCTTTTATGGTAAATTTGATATACATTGCCTCGGGTAACCGAGATGATAGCACTTCAATGCATTAGGTGGTCTTGGTAAGGCACCTTGGTGTATGGGGGTGTTACAAAGTGGTATCAGAGCGACGATTTTGTAGCCTGTAACTAATGAACCCAATGAATCTAGGGAGTCAAACTAAAATGAACCCGGGTAGGAGTTGCTAGGAGCTAATGCAAAGACTTGGGAGACGTCCTAAAGTCGCGAACTCGCCCTACAATTTTGAACCGGTCACTATGGGGTGTCATGGGATCGCTATGTGTTTACTAATTTTCTATTGCATATGTTGGATGATGTGTTGCATGGAATTGTTGGATAAATGATTGTGGAGGAATGGAGGATGTGGTGGAAAAGGTGAGGTAGTTCATATGGTAATATGTTGTTGTGAATAATGAAGTTGCATGATGGATGATTTGTAGTGTGGCATTATAGTAACATGTGAATAGGATGTTGCGTTTTATGTATATATATGTATATATTTATTGCGAAGAGTTGTTGAGTTAAAGCATGCGGATAGCTAGAGAGTCAGCATGACTCGATCGAGTGGGGGATACTCGATCGTGTAGGTTGGACTCGATCGAGTGGGCTGAGCTCGGTCGAGTGGGTATATGACGATGTTGGGCAGTAGCTGCTGTTTTGGGGAACTCGATCGAGTAAGAGGAGTACTCGATCGAGTGGGGGCTACTCGATCGAGTACGTTAGGGGCTCGATCGAGTGTGTTTTGTTGTACGTTCTGGTAAGGTTCTGGAGTCGAGGCACTCGATTGAGTAAGTGGACAACTCAATCGAGTGACCTCTACTCGATCGAGTGGGTGTATTTACTCGATCGAGTGTGGTTTGTATAGGACGTATATGCTTTGAGCCGTAGGTTATGTGCTTACGTTTGTCCCTCCTCTTATAGCTCAAAGATGCCGCCAAAGAGATTTGCTTTGTACACTAGGGCATCAAGATGCGCTTACCAAGGCCCTAAAGAAATTTGGGAAAGATAAAGATGTCGAGGTGGACTTTGCCAAGATAAGCACTACGATAGCCCGCTTCAACCCAAAAGAGTATATGGGTACCGGTGCGCCAATTTTGCTCGACAATTGGCATAGGGAGATGGAGAACATCTTGAATATGGTTCATTGTCCCAAGGACTTCAAAGTGGAACAAGCTGCGTTCTACTTGAGAGATGCTGCGGGAGAGTGGTGGGACAAGGTAAGGGAGAGTGCCTTAGATTTGTATCTGAAGCAGGGGAAGTCAGCTATACCATGGAGTGAGTTTAAGAGAGCTATGCGCTGTGAGTTTGTACCTGAACATGTTCATAGTAAGCTGAGGGAGGAGTTTGATGCTTTCAAGATGACTCCAGATATGACTATGGTTGATTACTATCATAAGTTTAATGAGAAGTCGAGGTATGCAGAGGATATGGGGTTAAATCAAGAGAACTTGGCACTGAGATTTGAGAAGGGCTTGACTTACCAGATAATGGAGAAGCTACCAGTTGGGGTCCTTACAGATGTTAAGGAAGTTTATGAGCGAGCAGGGAGAGTTGAGAGATTGGTCGAAATGGCCAAAGAGAACAAGGAGAGGGGTCCTGAGAAGAGAAAGGCTGAGAGTGAGGGTGGTGGTCAGTCCAGTTACAAGAGGGGTAACCATAACCAGGTGAGGGCTTACTCATCGGGATCGGGTTTTAGTAGTAGAGCTTCATATGGGCGTGGTCGTGGTGGTAGTGGCAGTAGCTGGAATCTCTCTTGCTATAATTGTGGCGGTATAGGCCACATGAGGCATGCGTGTACTAGTGCCGCGGGGATAGGTTTTCAGAGGCCATCGCAGGGGAGTTTCTCGCAGGGTCCGTCTTAGAGTTTTGCTAGCAACAAGCCGGCTGGGTCATGGAATAACCAATGAGGTCAGAGTAACAACAACGGTGGATCTAACCACAATGGTGGTAACTCGTATCCGAAACCGGCAGCTAACAACAATCAAGGGTCGGCTGCCAAGCCATCTACTTCAGCTAGTACAGTCCAGGGAGGTGGACAAAAGACCAGTGGCAAGTTATTCATGATGGACAAGAAAGCTGCTGAGGATGATGCTCACGTGATCACGGGTACCTTTCTTGTTAATGATGTTTCTACCTTTGTTTTGTTTGATTCGGGGACGTCACACTCTTTTGTATCGTCGAGTCATGCTAAGCTTTTGGGTTTGAGAGAGTTTGAGTCTGTAAAAGATGAGGTTTTTATACCATCAGGTGAGTCAGTGTCTTGTGAGAGGTTGTATATAGGTGTGTCTATGATAGTTGGGCAGGTTGACCTTCCAGTGGATTTGTTAGAATTTCCTATGGATGGTTTTGAGATGGTAGTTGGTATGGATTGGCTGGGTAAGTACAAGGCTAGAATAGATTATCACCAAAAGAGAGTCTCTTTGAGAGGTCCTAAGGGAGTTAGTGTGTCTTATTATCGTGGGTTTGTTGTCAAACCCAAAGTCAAAGTGATTGCAGCGGTGACATTGAAGTCTTATCTGAGAAAGGGGTGTCCTTTGATTCTATGTCATGTGAAAAACCATAGTAAGGTGGGTTTGACAGCTGATCAGATACCAGTGGTGGGAGAGTTCCCAGATGTTTTTCCGAAGGAGATACCAGGTTTCCCACCAAAGAGAGATATAGATTTCAGTGTGGAGTTAAAACCAGGGACGGTACCAATCTCAAAGGCCCCATACCGCATGGGTCCTAAAGAGTTAGAAGAGTTGAAGAAGCAGTTGGATGATTTGATAGATAAAGGATACATTAGACCTAGTGTATCGCCGTAGGGAGCACCAGTTCTGTTTGTGAAAATGAAAGATGGGAGTTTGAGGTTGTGCATCGACTACAGGGAGCTGAACAGGGTTACAGTGAAGAACAAGTATCCTTTGCCAAGGATAGATGATCTGTTTGACCAGTTGATTGGGGCAGGAGTCTTTTCAAAGATTGATTTGAGATCGGGTTACAATCAGGTGAGGATTCGGGATGAGGACATACCAAAGACAGCTTTTCGATCGAGGTATGGTCACTATGAGTATGTGGTGATGCCGTTTGGGTTGTCTAATGCACCAGCAGTGTTTATGGATTTGATGAACCGGGTCTTCAGTCAGTTTTTGGATCGATTTGTGGTGGTGTTCATAGATGATATCTTAATCTATTCCAAGACTAAGGAGGAGCATGAAGAGCACTTGAGGTTGGTGTTACAAACTTTGCGTGACAATCAGCTGTATGCAAAGTTGTCTAAGTGTGAGTTCTGGCTCGAGGAAGTTGCCTTTCTGGGGCATGTGATTTCTAAAGATGGTGTATCTGTGGATCCAACAAAGATAGAGGCAGTGTCTAAGTGGGAAACACCAAAGAATGTGGCAGAGATCAGAAGTTTCTTGGGTTGGGCAGGGTACTATCGTTGGTTCGTGAAAGACTTTTCAAAGATCGCCAGACCTATGACAGCGTTGATGAGGAAAGAGAACAGGTTTCGTTGGGATGAAAGTTGTGAGACGGCATTCCAAACATTGAAGGGGCGTTTGACCACAGCTCCAGTCTTAGCTTTACCTGAAGGGTGTGAGAACTTCGAGGTCTATACAGATGCTTCAAAGAATGGGTTGGGATATGTGTTGATGCAGAATGGGAAAGTCATTGCCTATATTTCTAGGAAATTAAAGCCTTATGAGGAGAACTATCCGACACATGATCTAGAGTTGGGTGCAGTTGTGTTTACTCTCAAGATTCGGAGACACTATCTTTATGGGGCGACCTTTAAGGTGTTTTCAGATCACAAGAGTTTCAAGTACATCTTTACTCAAAAGGAGCTGAACATGAGACAGATGAGGTGGATGGAGCTGATAGGGGACTACGACATGGATATCATATATGAAGGGAAAGCAAACGTTGTGGCTGATGCGTTGAGCAGGAAGAGTGTGCATTCCTTATGCACAGTTATGTCTTTGATGAGGTTGAGAGATGAGATGGGAAAGATGGGGATACATGTGATACAAAAAGGGGATACTAGAGGGGACTTGACAGTGGAGCCGGATCTTTATGATGATATTCGCCAGAAGCAGGCTCTTGATCCTAAGATTCAGAAGTGGAGAGCTGGAGTAGAGAAAGGGACGGTTTCTCGATTCTCTATTCATTCAGATGGGAGTGTTCGGTTTGATGGGAGATGGTGTGTGCCTAGTGATGAGGAGTTGAAAAAGGTGATCATGACAGAGGCTCATTGCACACCGTATTCAAAACATCTAGGTGGTAACAAGTTGTATAGAGATTTGAAGAAGACTTTCTGGTGGCCTGGGATGAAAAGGGAAATAGCTGAGTTTGTGGCTCGATGTTTGACATGTCAGAGGGTTAAGGGAGAGCAGCGACGACCACAAGGTAAGATTCAGTCTCTTGAGGTACCTGAGTGGAAATGGGAATCTATCTCCATAGACTTTATAGTGGGTTTATCGAGGCGCCAGCAGGGTAATAACATGATATGGGTGATAGTTGATCGTCTGACTAAGTCAGCTCACTTTATTCCTATGAAAGATACATAGAGTAAGGTACAGTTGGCTAATGGTTACAGGAAACATGTGGTGAGGTTACATGGAGTCCCTAAGGACATTTTGTCAGATCGGGATGCGAGGTTTATTTATCGGTTTTGGCAAGAGTTGCAGGAGATGATGGGAACTACCTTGAAGATGAGTACTGCTTTTCATCCTGCAACAGATGGACAGACAGGGAGAACTATCAAGACTATGGAAGATATGCTACGAGCTTGTGTGATGGAGTTTGGTGGTAGCTGGGAAGATAGATTGGATTTGATCGAGTTTTCTTACAACAACAGCTACCATACGAGTATTGGGATAGCACCATTTGAGGCCTTGTATGAGAGAAGGTGTAGGAGTCCGATTTGCTGGGATGATAGAGCTGAGGCAGTGGTTTTAGGATCACAGATGGCACAGGAGATGATAGACCAAGTGAAGGTGATTAGACAAAAGATGAAAGCGGCCCAGGATCAACAAAAGAGTTATGCGGACTTACATCGCCGTGACATAGAGTTTCAGGTTGGGGATAAGGTTCTTCTGAAAGTATCTCCTATGCGTGGGGTTATGAGGTTTGGTAAGAAAGGGAATCTGAGCCAGAAGTTCATAGGACCATATGAGATTTTGGATCGTGTGGGAGAGGTTGCTTATTGGTTAGCGTTACCACCAGCTTTGGATCGGGTGCATAATGTGTTTCATGTATCTCAGTTACGAAAGTATGTGAGTGATCCTTCCCATGTGCTAGAGGTGGAGAACATCGAGTTAGATGAATCCTTGTCTTATCATGAGGTGCCAAAACAGATTATTGATCGCAAAGTTTAGAAAACTAGGTCCGGGGAAACGGTGCTTGTGGACAGCGGGCCGCCCACGGGGGCGCTTGGTGAAAACGAAACAAGCGTTTGCATTTTTGTATGGAGTCGCCACCAATTTTTATGGGAAATTGGAACCGTTCGAATACCTCGTGTCATGTCAAGACACAAAGTAGTGACATGAACACTAAGCAATCGTTACCCTTAGCATTCTATGTCTAGAATGACTCTCGTGGATGCCAATGAACACGGGTGTTCACAGATATCTGGAGTAAGGGGTGAGGGTACGTATTAGGAAGCTCTTTTGATCGAACACCTAATCCCGCCCGCCTCGATAGCGGCCTCTACTAATGATTAGGGAAGTTATTCGTACTTGATATATCGTCGGCTATAATGCATGCAATGCAACAAACAAGTAGATTAATCCTAGCATGTGAAGAATTAGTACTAAGTCGGTTGACACGTAATTAGCATACAATTGGGTCGAAGTAGGATTTAGTGCTCATTTACATGTGAAAGCATACAAACAATAAAGGAAATACAATAAAAGAAAATTACAATAAATATAAATTACAATAATTACATTAGATTAGGCGATTTATGTCGAAAATACCTTTAAAACGGATAATTTGAGAAAAAGAATGAAAAAAAGAAAGAAAGAATCAAATAAATTAACGAACAGGAATTAGCGTGATATTACGGTTAATAGTAGATTATATGTAAACTAATTAGCTAAGTCAAGGCAGAAACGGAGTTCAGGGATAGAACTCAGCCATGAACAGGCGCAGCAGAGCTGCGTCCTTTGGAATAGGCGCAGCAGACGTTGCGTCTTTCTTGGCTCGGTTAATTTGTGAAGCCGTAATTGCAAGCCGTTAATGTTAATTGGTGAATTTAATGATCGATTAATGAAATTTACTCGGATGAAAGTGATTAGCATGTTATTTAACATATGAATGGGTCATAAAAACAGTAAAATATGAATGAGACGGATACAAACGGATTAATTACATGATGGAATAATGATAGAAGTGAAAAATATTAATGAGTCCTACGAATTAAATCAATTAATTAAGTCGGATACGACGGATTAATGACGAATATACGATGAACATGTGAATGAACAGATAAAACCTATGTCAAAGACGAATTCCAGAAACTCAATATGAACAAATTGAATCTCTACAACCCGGAATTGAATTTAATGACGAAAACCCGCAAATATTGGATTATTAGGGATTTAAGTCGGATTTATGACAAATTAAACATGAGAATGACGGTGATTATAACACATGTGGATTTATTATGATATTAAGACGAAGAATTAACAGACGAATCAAGCAAAAGAAAGAATTTGAACACGAATTACAGAGGACAAACGAAGAAGAAAGGAAGCAGGAACTGCGGCAGCCTCACGAAGAGGCGCGGCGAGAATCTGCGCTCCTTCAAGAGGCGCGGCGATTCTTGCGCGTCCTTTCTCGACGGTTATCTACTGGAAATCCGCAAAAACAGGTTTTAACAAAGGGTTTTAGAAATCGGTTTTAATGGTATTTTCGACATAAACCTTACAATTGATGATACGAAAAGTAAAATACAATAAATAAATAAGGATTATACACCCTCAGACTTACATCTTGACGAAACGAGAAGGACTAAGATATTGATTAGTGATGCTCGACGCGAATGCAAAGAAAGTGCCCTCGTAAGAGGAAAACGATTGATTAATTAAGTTGATTATGGTGGAGTTGGTCAAATTGGTCGGTCATGCAACGGAGAGGCTGGTACCCGGAAAGATCCGAGCTTACGTGGTCGAATGTTCAAGCACGTAGGCGCCAATAAGTAAGAACAAAGTCTAGAATGCAAAGGGAGAAGAGAAGGGCGGACACTCGCGTGAGAAATATGAGGAGCGAAGGCTCCTATTTATACTAATCACGCGACGGAATTAGGGTTTCGGAGACTCTTTGGAAGTGAATCTCGGAAAGATATGAAAAAGATACGAAAAACACGCAGAAAAGGGCCTGGGAAGAGGCGCAGCAGCCACTGCGTCTCTTGGAAGAGGCGCAGCACCTGCTGCGTCTATTCCCAGGAGGTTTCCTCCTGCTGAAGAAAGATTTCCGCGTTTGAGTTATGGTAGGACGGAAATAATTCGATTTCCTTAATATCTTATATGAATATTACGGGATTTTACTTACCAAAAGATAAAGTTTGTGAAATATGGAACAGAAATATCTGGAACATTCCAGAACATTCTGACTCGAGATTTAACGGTTATCAGAAAATGGAGACGGTTTTAGGCCCGGACTCCGAATGTACTCTAATTACTGCCAAAACGACCGTATCGGGACGTAGATGACAACCATGAGGTAGACATTAATATTTGAGCAATCACTTGACGATAATCTTACGAATTGTCACAAATCGTTCCGCGTATCAAACATGCGGCCCAATCATCACCGGGCGGTTTGCGGGAGGTGCAAAAATGAGGTATCTACAGAGCCCCCACTTTGACTGAGGCTTGGACAAGGCGAAAGTCAAAGTATAGCCATCAGGTCAATCGAAGATTACAACCTGACGACTATGGCGACGCGGGGCGGTTCAAGGGGTCTGAACCAAGGACCTGTCGTCGGGAACATTTTAGAGTCTGTCGACTATCGGGGAGGGTCGTTTAAAGTCCATTAGACTACGTAAGGAGGCCCGCTAGCCATAAGAAGAGACCATACCTGAGACTTCTTTCTCGAGATGCTTCCGGAGGTGCATAGGAGCTAAGGTTGAGACCTAAAGGATATATAAGGATTGGGCTAGGGTGTGGGACCCTAAAAGAAAGCATTGACGGGAAGGAGGCCTAAAGTAAGTTCAACTTAAGGATAGCTAAGGTTTGGATACTTCTGGAGAACGACACCTTCGTCGAACTCCGCGGGGAAACACGAAATATTGCGAGTACCAGGACACGGCTGGGAACTGCTGGAGGGAAAACTGTTTGGATAATCTTTGGAAAAAGGTTGCAAGTAGCAGGACACGGCTGGGAACTGCTGGAGGGAAAGATCTGCTTGGGTAGATGTTAATCCTCACGTCTTGAGAGAGACCGTACGTCCGCTTACTCTCGCTGGAGACATCATGGGGAATTATTCTTCTTGCCATGAGAGGGAAAGTATATCCGCTTACTCTCGCTTGAGACATAATGAATGTGTGTCGAATTCTTGTGAATAAGTAAATGCTCGTTGTGACAAGCAAAAACGGGTCTTGGAAGGAATAAACAGTCTGCTGCTGGCTCGGAAATGCAAGCCGGAACAAAAGAAAATCGTCGAACGGACTAAAAGAGTAAACTAGCATTGGGGAAGAGGCGCACCAAAGATGGGCCCACAAATAACGAACTTATAACGAATTTTTGAAAATCCGTATGGAGGGAACAAAAGGAAGAGGCGCAGCAGGAGCTGCGTCTCTTGGAAGAGGCGCAGCGCCTGCTGCGTCTATTCCCCAATTTGGTTTTCCTGCGTAAAAACGCGAAAATCAGAGGGATTGTATTCATTTGCATTCGAAACACAAATCACTCATTTCTCTCTCAAATATTCACCATTTCCGCCAAGGTTTGATTCAAAAGCTTGCTTTAAACATGACTAATCGAGGTATGTATCTCAATCTTGCATTAATCTTTTACATTTGTCCAATTTTGAGCCGCACAATCTAGGGTTTTCGACCCTTTTGATCGAAAATTTGGGGCTTTTCCCCCAAACACATTTGCCTTGTCAAATTGACGTTAGAAATGGATAGTAGGTAATGTTAGGAACATAACCATGTATTTGTTTCGAATTTTCATCAAGTTTTGAGCCTTTGAGTGAAATTTTGAGACGGTTTTACAGCTAAACCCTAAATTGCTTCGAAAATAGCCTTAGGATTGCCCATTTGCGATGAAATTTGATATTTGGGATCCCTGGGTGATGGGCAAACTTTCTACCATCTCGGAATTTTGGTTTGTGACAGCTTTTTTAGGACACCTTTCTAGGGCATAATCGTTGTTATAGCGAAATGCTGCCGAAATTTCGACTTGAACCCGGAACTAGGCTTCGAATTGGACTTGACTTGACTCAATTTATCACATGAGTGATTGGGTTGATGGGAATATGGCCAAGGATGGCAAGGAAAGGGCGATTTCAGGGCTTTGAAGGCTCGAAAACTCCTTTAACAAAGGCTCGTCGTCGTGTGACGCGGCCTGAATTTGCTTTAACGTTGCAGGTGATGAGGCTTCTACTTCTGGGAGAGCTCCCATGGAGATAGACGCCGCTACTGTTGAGGAGGCTTTAGAGCAGGCCTTCACCACTGCGGTGATGGCTGCTGAGTTCCACGAGGAGGAGGCCGTCGAGGAGGAGGAGATCCCGAGACGGGCCAACTTCGGGCGAGGAGGTCGTCAGCTGAGGGGAGCTCCTGCGTGGGCTGAGACCTGGGAGAGTAGGCACCTCGTGTGGGCTGCAGAGGGTCACCTGTCCTACAGGACGGTGAAAAGTTTGGTAAATAGGAATTCACTACTCACTACTCATCCCCTATTCATCCTTTTGTCCAAATTTCTTTCAAATTTCATTCAAAACTAAAGATAGCTTTGTTTCAAATCATAATAGGAGGCTGGTAACATCAGGTCGTTCTCGGGTTACACGACAAATGGGAGCACTACGAGCGGTCGATCGGCGGAGGAGAGGGCCATGATCGAGCGTGGAGCGTTCGGTCCTTTGGTACAGGTCTGGAGGGATATCGTGAAGAGGAAGTTGCGGGCTAATCTTAGCCTGGTCCGTGCTTTCTTGGACCGATTCTGGGATACTACTTCCATGTTTCACCTGCCTTTTGGTGAGGTGGGAGTCACTTTGGAGGATTACGGCATGATTTCTCGGTCCGCCGTGCGGGACCGAGGAGGTGGTGTGGCGGAGAGACGCGCCATGAGGGTGGACTCGGCCGAGGCGAGGAGATTGATCGGTGGAACTTGTCGCCGAAGGTCTGTTGCGATCTTGGGTTTGGTACCCGTTCTTACGTTCGAGACTACTTTGCGGGGAAGACCCGTGCCGTGACGATCGATGGGAGGGAGACGGCTCCTCCTCCCTCGTCTGGTGAGCGAGGGGCTCGTCTGCGTGGCTTTGGTGGTTCCTGTCTTCGATTTACCTCGGAGACAAGGGCGAGAGGTTGTCGACGAAGCTTCTTCCCTTTCTTTCGACTTGAGTTCCCTAGGGCGCTGGGGCCGGTCATCTTGGTTTTGCGGTCCTCATCCGCTTCATGAGGGCCATGGTTCGTCCGGAGTTGATGAAGAAGGGGACTTCTCCAGTCTTTGTCGGACTGGACTACTGGAGGTATGAACCTTCCTTTAGACCAAAGTAAATTCCTTTCTTTATCAAATCACGAAAGATCGTCATTGATTATTCTGCTTTACAGGCGTGGGTGTACTCCTACTTCCCGAGTCTCGCGCCCAAGAGGACGGAGCCGCTGGAGAGGGCCTATCCTGTGGTGAGGGATTGGGTGATGTGCCGGACGAAGAGCAAGCGTTCTTCTCACAACGTCTACCGGCGGGACGTGAACGCTCTTCAGCTGAACAGCGTGAGTATCCCATTTGTATTCATTTATACTTCTTATACTTTGCCTTTAATTGATCATAGGAATGATCTTTGCCTTATATTGTCATAGTGGGTGCCCAGACCTTGGGCGGAGTACGCTGGAGCGCCTCCTTTCGTGGCTGAGGTCCTTCGACCTAGGAGCCCGAGCCGACTGCTGTTGAGGACGTCGATGGGTCCTGTGTGGTACTTGGGCGAGCGTTTGGCTCGTCAGTGCTCTCGGGACGCGTTGACGGTTCCCGTCGATCGTCCCAGGACGATGTTTAGGGAGCCTTCTGAGGCTGAGAGGGAGGCGGACTTGGCTGGTGCCAGTGGTGACGACCTTCTTCTTCCTGGCGAGGACTACTCGGCGTTCCTTTACGGGAGGTTGGCATACTGGCCGGTAGTGGTGAGTATTTTTTACTTTTTCTTGATTTGATTTTGAAAATTACGACGAAAGAGCATCGATTAATGAGAGCTATTTGTCTTTACAGGAGGTCGAGGCGGCGGGCATCGAGCCCCCAGTGTACCCCGAGACCCTCGAGTACACTGACGCGACCGGGAGGACGATGATCTCCGAGCTGCGTGACTTTGACGTAGCTGTGATGGATGCTGGCCTAGACGACTGGCAGCATCTGATTCGGAGGGTGACTCTCTAACTTGTATAACTTCTGTGTAGGAACACATTTGATTGAGTTTGTTCAATTTGCTGAGAATTTCCTTTGAAAATGCAGGTCGCGCCGTCTCGGTTCGTGGCATTATGGAGGGTGGCCAACCGGCTGCGAGCTACTGCCGTCGAGGCACTCATTGGCGGTCGAGGTCGTCAGGTATGAACCTTACGCCTATTTCTCTTTTTGATTTTTGATTTTTCTATTTTCAATTTTGCTTGAATCGATTGACATGAGCCAATTTATTGCTGTTTACAGGGTGACCGCGGGCTGGAGCGAGAGTTGACCCAGTCTCGGGAGGAGACAGCTCGCTTGTTGAGGGAGCTCGAGGTTCGGGACGCCGAGATCGCTGTTCTGGCGGCGAGAGTTGCAGAGTTGGAGGGCGCCCAGCAGTAGTTTTGTGTAGCTTTGTAGACTTGTACATTTGGACATTTGATTTTGAACATTTTTGGACTTTGTTTGGGGCGCAAGCCCCCAGTTTGCTTGTACATTTGCTTTGTTTGGCGTATATACGACGGCCGAGTGCCTTTGCTTTCTGGTTGTGTTGCTTGTATCTGCAGGTTAGTTCTTGAACAGGTTTGGTAGATAACGGTTTGCGCCGTCATGCTGCCGAAATTTACATAGAAATCACGCAAAACATACATTTTTATATACATATGGCCTTAATTAGCGCAAAATGAGACTCAAAAGAACACGAAAAAAGCAAAAATTTTGCCGGAAATGACCGGACGGTAGGGAGGGTTACCCCCTAAAAAAAAAAAAAAAAATCTATAAGTTAGAAAATGTAGAAATGAAATTAAGAAACTGAAGTGAATAAAAACACTGAAATTTGTTAATAATGAAAACAAATGAAAATTATTTCCCAAAAAAAGAAAATGAATTAAGCTGAAAAGTACTTCCTAAAAGAGAAAATGAATTAAGATGAAAGTTATTTCCCAAAAAAGAAAATGAATTAAGTGTGATGAAATGGCGAAGGTGTCGACGTCGCCTCGAAATGCGTGCCCGCGAATTTAGGAAACCTGAAACATGGTAATCTTCCCGTATTTACCAAAATAAAATCCCATAGGAATAGGAAATCATTCGTTATAGAATTAGGAAAGATCCAACGCGAAATCACGAAGTGAGATCTGGGAAGAGGCGCAGCATGAGTGCGTCCCTTTGAAGAGGCGCAGCAGGTGCTGCGCCTGTTCCCAAGCTGGTCCGTTCTGACGGATTTTTGGAAACAGAGAATAGTATAAATAGAAGCGTCGATGGAGCTTTAATTCACACAAATCTTTCGTCTCGCCTTCGTCTATTCACATAAAACTCTCAAAATAAATCTTCAAAAGAAAATTGTCATTATGAATACTTTGGAGATCCGCATGAAGGAATGGACCAACGAATTTTCGAATATGGAGAAGCATGACATGGGTGTTTATAACCTTGGGTCTTTGTTGAGTTTGAAACTCATCAAGGTTGTAAAACCATTCTTGGATGCTTGCCTTGACTATTGGGACCCGAATTATCATGTTTTCGCGTTCCCAGGAGGTGACATTTGCCCATTTCCTGAAGAAATTGCTGCTATTGGTGGGTGGGACCCCGAACATTTACCTGCCATTCCTTCCACTTCACAAGGGTATAAGAGCAAATTTAGAGACTTGCTTGGACTGACCAGACTTGAGGTGGATCGTCTAGTTACCCCGAAAGGCGTGAGAATGTTGGATTTTGTGGACCGATTCATCAACAGGGCCGACCCTACTGTTTCTCATGTTGCTAGGAGGAGGGCATTTGGCTTTTGTTTGTTGCATGTGTATGTCTTCCAAGGACACGTTGATGAAGACTTGAGAGGTGATCCCCGTCTTTTGGGCCTTGTTGAGCAAATGGAGTCGCGGAGCCCGACTTGCTTATGCTTAGGAGAGATTATTTTGGGCTTGGATAATAGGAAATCCAACCGCGATCTGCCGTTCTTGGGGAGTCCCGTCATTTTGCAGGTAAAAGACACCTTTTCTTTTCTCTTTTTTGTTTTGTTTTGTTTTTTTTTTTTTTTTTTTTTTTTTTTTTTTTTTTTTTTTTTTTTTTTTTTTTTTTTGATGTCTAATACCCATTTTTGGTAGGTTTGGCTTATGGAACGGCTCCGATTGATCGAGCCCCCAGTTCATGCACTTTCCTATCATGCTCGTTCGATTGCGATGGGGACGCGGTTGTACATGGTGGACTTTACCCGGGTCTGCGATTATTGGAAGAACAAGCTGAAGAATGATGATGGCCCGTTGATCAGGTGGGTCATTCCGTGGTGGCACCTCAAGTCCGTCACTGGAGTGTCTTCTTTGGATCCCACTAGGTCGGTGCGCATTCCCGGACTGGAGTTTATGGTATGCATCTTTCCGGAAAGGCTGATGAGGCAAGTTGGGCTGAAGCAGACGATCCCAAGGCTTGACACCGTCCCGCAGACTGCTATGGCGCTTACTACCGAGAGTCGAAGGGAATGGGCTATTAAATGGGCCCAAAGAAACATGTGGTTCTTGAGCTTCTCCGCCAATGCTTTGTGGGTGTCGGATTCTTATATGAGGTGGAGAAAGGCTACTACTCCGGAAGAGCGCGAGAGACTGAGGAAACGCGAGCCTGTTGATTACAAGGTGCGCGAGGGAGAGAAAAAGAAGGAGAAGCATCTGACAGAGGGAGAAGAAGAAGCCGGGTTTCAAGTCATTCATCCTTCGAAGAAATCAAAGACTACTCCTGTCGCAGAAATGGTGGTTGGCAAGAATGGAAGAGCCAGGCCTCGAGAAAAACCGTTGGTGATTAGGTCTGAAGTGGTGCAAGAGCGTCCGGCTCGAGGTCGTGACAAGAAATATGACAAGAATGACAAGGGCAAGGGGAAGATGGAGGAATAGCCCGAGTCTTGATTTATTATTTGATTATTATTATTATTGTTGTTGTAATAAAAAGGAGGGATTTTTAGAATCCTAGCCTATTATATTTTTATTATGTAACGTACTATTATTATTTAGGAAATGAAATAAAAAGGTTAAATGGTTATGAAACCGTTGAGATTTTCTACTTATTATCCTTGTCGAATTTCAAATGCAATGCAAATGTCCTTCTATTTACATTTTAGATATGATGGGTTGAATCCCGTGAAGGATTGCCTACGTATTCACTTGAAAAGCGAAATCAAACCCTTGCGCGTAGTTCGAGTAAATGTAAAAGAATAATTGTTCGAAGCAAGAGCTTGTAATGAACATAGAAAATAAGCATGAGCTTTTGCTTACCCTGGAGGTGCGAATTTAGTTTATTTGATGATATGAGGATGACAAACTTGTCAAAATGCAAGAGCACAGTGACATTAGCTTATTTCAATTTGGGCCGGGGGGCGTTTATTTAGTGCCACAAGAGCGACACGTGGGTTTACGCGAGGCGCGTCTTTTGTTCCTATTCTAGGCATAGTACCGCTTCAGTTGGTCAAGGTTTGTGGGGTTTGAAAACTCATTCCCATCTAGGTCTGTGATTCTAACTGCACCCCCTGGGAGTATGGATTTGACTAGAAATGGTCCGGCCCAATTAGGTTTGAATTTTCCCCTTGGGTCGACAGGTAAAAGAGCTCTAACCGATTTGAGTACTAAGTCTCCTTCTTTGATGTTTCTTGGCCTAACCCTTTTGTTGAAAGCTCGTTTGATACGTGCTTGATATGTTTGGACATTATGTAAGGCGCGTAGCCTACGTTCATCCAGGAGGATGAGTTCTTCATATCTATCCCTTTTTCCAATCGGCTTCCGGGATTTGACTTTCTAGTAGAATACGCAGGGATGGTATTTCTAGCTCGACTGGTTGTACGGCTTCCATGCCGTAGGTCAAATAGAAAGGAGTAGCCCCAGTGGGCGTCCTGACAGATGTACGATACCCCCATAAGGCAAAGGGTATCTTGCTTGGCCAATCTCTATAGTTGTCGATCATTTTCTTAAGAATCGTGACAACATTCTTGTTTGCCGCCTCTACCGCGCCGTTAGTCTGTGGTCTATAGGGCGAAGAGTGGTGATGCTTAATCTTGTATTTGGCTAGCAGCTGCTCGGTTTCAGCTTGGAAGTGTGACCCGTTATCGCTAATGATCTCATGTGGGCAACCATATCGACAGATGATGTTGTTTTGTATGAATTTTGCCACATTTTTAGCCGTAAGACCAGTGTAGGAAGCCGCTTCTACCCATTTGGTAAAATAGTCGATTGCCACTAGAATGAAACAGTGACCTCCTGTTCCGGCCGGGGTTATCTTTCCGATTATGTCAATTTCCCATGCAGAAAATGGCCAAGGAGATGTCATTGTGTAGAGCAGTGAAGGAGGGACATATTGTACATTCCCGAAGATTTGACAATTGTGGCAATGTCTTACGTATTTGATGCAATCGGATTCCATTGTGCTCCAATAATATCCCAGACGTGTGATTTTCTTTGCCATCATAGGCCCACTCATTTGAGGACCGCATTCTCCGTCGTGGACTTCTTCCATCACCTTTCGTGCCTGTGAATGATCAAGGCAACGTAGTACTACACCAAGAGGTGTTCTTTTGTATAATTCTCCTTGCATGAGAACGTATTGGGAAGCTAATAGGCGTATAGCACGTTGTCCCCTCTTGTCCATATCCGGTGGATAGGTACCATTAAGCTTAAAATTCAGGATTGCTTGGAACCAGGGCTCCTATGCGATTTCCTCTTCATCGGTGATTTGGTGGACATAAGCCGGCTCTGGCCGTCGTTCGATGCACAAAGGCATTTCCATCATGTGATCTGGCATATTTATCAAAGATGCAAGTTTCGCAAGAGCGTCTGCAAATTGATTTTCCTCCCGAGGTAGGTGTAGGTAGGTTACGTGATCAAAGAATTGAGCGACTTGGTCTATCCTAGCCTGATAGGGTGCGAGGCTTTCGCTTCGGATTTTCCAAGATCCTGTAACTTGGTTGGTGATCAGTGATGAATCCCCATGTACTCGGAGGGTTTTTGATGCCTAAGCTTACTGCCGCTTGTAGCCCAATGAGACAGGCTTCATATTCTGCAGCATTGTTTGTCACCTCGAAGTCGAGTTTGACAGCAATTGGTGTATGCTCACCTTCAGGAGAAATGAGCAACACTCCTATTCCGAATCCTCTTAAGTTTGATGCTCCATCAAAGTATAGGTCCCAGGAGTCTACATCAGTTTGAAGTATATCCTCGTCGGGAAATGACCAAATATCTATGGTTTGTGCGTCATTGATAGGATTTTCTGCGAAGAATTCGGCGACGGCGCGACCTTTTATAACTTTCAGTGGTACGTATTTGAGGTCGAATTCTGAGAGCATCAAGGTCCATCTTGCTAGACGTCCGTTAAGGACGGGTTTCTCGAAGAGATATTTGACTGGATCCATTTTGGAGTATATCTTGACGGAGTAGCTAAGCATATAATGGCGTAACTTCTTCGTTGCCCACACAAGAGCGAGGCATGTCTTTTCGAGTTGTGAGTATTTGCACTCATATTCCAAGAACTTCTTACTAAGGTAGTAGATAGCTCTTTCTTCACTTCCTACAGTTTGAGCCAACATGGCCCCCATGGCTGTTTCGGTTACTGTGAGATATAAACCAAGAGGTTGATCTCGTTGTGGTGGCATGAGTACTGGTGGTTTAGCCAATATTTCTTTGATTCGGTCGAACGCCTTTTGACAATCGTCATCCCACATGGTGTGGTATGTTTTCTTGAGTTTCTTGAAGATAGGCTCACAAATCATCGTAAGTTTCGATATGAATCGACTTATGTACTGTACTTTTCCCAGGAATCCTCTGACTTCTTTTTCTGTTTGAGGTTGTGACATTTCGATCAGAGCTTTGATTTTGGAGGGATCTATTTCTATACCCCGTTGGCTAACAACGTATCCTAGGAGTTTGCCAGATATTACCCCAAATGTGCATTTCTGAGGGTTGAGTCTCATGTTGTACTTTCGTAGCCTTGCGAAGAACTTGCGAAGGTTCGCAATATGTCCCTCTCTTTCCTTGGATTTGACGATCATGTCATCTACGTATACCTCAACTTCTTTGTGCATCATGTCATGTAGGAGTGTAGTTGCGGTGCGTTGGTACGTAGCTCCGGCGTTGATCAATCCGAACGGCATTACTGTATAGCAATAGGTTCCCCATTGGGTAACGAATGCGGTTTTATGCATATCTTCCATGGCCATCTTGATCTGGTTATAACCCGCATATCCATCCATGAAGGATAGTAATGCGTGGTCGGCAGTATTGTCCACTAATATGTCAATGTGAGGTAGAGGAAAGTCATCTTTTGGACTTGCTTTGTTCAAGTCCCTAAAGTCGACGCAAACACGGATTCTCCCATCCTTTTTGGGTACGGGTACTATGTTAGCTACCCAGTCAGAATACTCGAAAACTTTGATGAACCCGGCTTTAAATTGCTTGTCCACTTCTTCCTTAATCTTTAGAGCCCATTCTGTTCTCATTCGTCGAAGCTTCTGTTTCACAGGTTTGAAACCTGGCTTAATCGGAATCCTATGTTCGGCAATATCCCCGTCGATCCCTGGCATGTCTTTGTAGGACCAAGCGAAAACGTCTTTGAATTCATTTAGGAGGTCTACGAAATCGGCCCTTTCGGTAGAGCTCAAGGTAGTCCCTATCCTAAGTTCTTTGGATTCTAGTTCGGTTCCTACATTGATGGGTTCGGTGTCCTCTGTTACTGGTCCCCCTTCCCCTTCCTGTAGTATTTCTTTGGCTTCGTAGGGAGGTATTTCGATTGAGTCTGGGTCTTGGTCATCCTTAGTATCATCGTAAACAGAATTGCACTCAAGATAACACAAAGAGTAAGCAGAACCTGATTTATTCATATTAAGATTTGAGTAAAGTTGAAACAAAGAAGCCAACTGATCCATTGTCAATGGCGGTAAAGGGACAGTGGTTGGGGCATTTCCCGAACTACTGTGACTACTCGAGACTAAGCTAGGAGAAACGAAGGGAGTGGGGATGACAACAGGAGTGGACTCTCTAATGACTTCTCTAGACTCCGACTCTGACTCCGACTCCGACTCGAACTCATCGTCTTCTGGTTCTCCTTTGAACATCTCTCCTTCCCCAGTGGTGAGCTTGAAGAGTCTTCCTTGATTGTTGGTCCATTTGATTGATTTTCTCCATCCTTTCTGCTGCTTCGCGTTGGTTTCTGTGATCAACGCGGTGGGTTTGAAGCGATCGTCTTGAAGTATCATAGTAATGATCTCATCCTGCGCGGCCCTAACGAATCGATCTTCTCCAAACAAAGAGGCTAACTTGTTCGTCTAAGCAAGGTGCTTGACGGGTTTTGACGGTAGGAACTGTTTCTGGAGGAATGAAGTAGCAATCGTGAAAGATCTCGATTCCGGCTAACTTCCTCTCAAGATAATGCCAAGGTTCGGGAAATCCATGAAAGAGCTTTGAGCTTCCTTCTTGAACAAAGTACCCATTTAAAGTAGGGAGATATGGCCTCATTTGGATTCCCACGTGCTTGCGGTTTTGGACTTGGGCAAGCATTTCGAGAACTTCCTCTTTTGTAGGTTTGTATCCTAGTCCAAGTGGTATCCTTGTTGAGTTGCCTTCCTTGTAGGGCGAGAAGGTATTCTTCCGAATAGGGTTCAAAGGCATTCCAGGGAAGTATCCCTGGGATTTGAGTATGTGGTTGACCACCAAGTTAGAGTAGGGATTATAGTATAAGGGTGCCAATTCGCTTTCTATGACACTTACACTTTGGAAGCCCCCAAGTTCGTATACGGGATCCGCAAGGACTTGATTGTTCGACTGTTTTTCGATTATTGCCTTGATGGGTGACGAAGTGATCGTCACTACTTTGCCGTTTAGTGGGATCTTGATCTTTTGGTGAAGGGTGGATGTTACCGCTTTGGAAGCGTGAATCCAAGGCCTTCCCAGAAGTATGTTGAATGAAACTTCAATGTCCACTATTTGGAAGTTAACCTTTCGTTCGATTGGTCCCGTGGCTATGGTTAGGTTAGCAAGTCCTACCACTTTTCGTCGTGTACCGTCATATGCACGTACACCTTGATTGGTAGGGGTCCAATCCGACTCTTTCATGCCTAGCTTGTATGCCGTTTTGAGGGGTATGACGTTGACCGCGGAGCCATCATCCACCAAGGTCATTGGCACATTCTTCTTTAGGCAAATGACAGTGATGTATATAGCAAGGTTGTGACTAGCGCCAAAAGGTGGCAAGTCTTCGTCTGAGAAAGTAATAGGATTACTTAGCTTAGGTGATTCTTGGAAGACCAAGTTGACTACATCTTCAGGAGTGGAGTTATGTGCTACGTTTAGCTTGGCCAAAGCTTGCAGTAAAGCTTGGCGATGTGGGAACGAGCTTGCTACTAGTTGCCAGACTGAAAGATCAGCCTTTGTTTTCTGTAATTGCTTGAGCAAATGATCAGTGGGGTCATCCTCGTTGTCATTTGGTGTGATGACGTTGGTTGGACCGTTTTGAGTAGTGCTTTGATATGGACGGCCCGAACAAGTTAGGTGATCCACATCTTGGTCTTCACCATTTTGGACTATTTCCTTGACTAAAGAGTTTTCAATGAGATATTCGTCCTCATCATCATCGGCCCAAACCCCATTGACTGCAGCTAGTTCCCTCATTCTCGTGATATCACCTTCTAGTCGTATGATTCGATCGACTAGTTTATCAACCACGGTGATTATTTCTTGCATAGTGGCATTTTGAGAGAAGATCAATGGTACACGTTCTTCAGGTATTGCGTTGGGATTGCGTAAGGTTGTCACCATGCTTTCCAGTTCCCAAACTTGCTTATCTACACTCCTTGCCCATGTGATGAAGTCGGAAATGGTAGGGGAGATAGTAGAGTACAGCCCTTCTTTATCGATTGCATGAATTTCATTTTCGGTGGGAGATATGAGGTGTGAGAAATCTAAGGTAGATTCATCACTTGTGATCACTAGAACTCCAAGAGGATTCTGAGTGTTGTTGGGTTTACCTCCCGGTGGTATTGGGAGTCGACCATCTTCAATCATGTCTTGAAGCACGTTTTTCAACTTGTAGCATTTTTCTGTGTCGTGCCCCTTGCCCCTATGGTATTCACAAAGATCGAATTTTCATCCCAAAACTTGGACTTCCTCTCGGGTTCGGGAGTAGGTCCAATGGGTTGGAGTTTACCTTGCTTCATTAGCCTTTTTAGAGCGTTGGAGTAAGTGTCCCCAAGGTTTGTGAATTTCCTTGGTGGGGTAGTTTTCTTGGATGGCTCGAGAAGGTTAACTTCATCGGTTTTGCTAGTAGAGCCGTATGAACGACTTGTGGACCCTTGATATCCTCGGCCTACCGTTTTGGACAAGAGTCCTTTACGGATGTCGTCTTCGATCCTTGTTCCTAGTACGGTTAAGTCCTTGAAAGTCTTGATGTTTTGATATCTCAAATGATTGGCATAGATGGGTTTGAGATTATCCACAAACTTTTCCACAAGAGTAGCCTCATCCGGGCGTTCAACTAGTTGAGTGCTAGTCTTCCTCCACCTACTTAGGAAGTCGGTGAATCCTTCTTTGTCATTTTGGGTAAGAACCTCTAGAGTACGCATGTTGACTTGGATCTCGGCATTATCCGCATATTGTTTAAAGAACTCGATTACGGCGTCTTCCCAAGTGGCGACCTTCTTGTGATCTAAAGTGTAGAACCATTGCTTCGGGATGGTGTCAAGAGATGAAGGAAAGATCCTTAAGAACATCTCGGGTTTGATGCCTTTGATAGACATGTAATCCTTGAAGGCACGAATGTGGTTCAAAGGGTTCTCGTGTCCCTTGAACTTAGGGATATCCGTCATGTTAAAGTTAGTTGGCAATTTGGAATTGACGGCTTCGTACTTGCGATTGTTCTCCCTATAAATGTCATCACCCTTAAGGTACATCAATTGCTCCTCTAGGTATTGGAGTCTTTTCTCAGCTGCAGTCGTCCCCATGAGAGGATTCTCATCCCTAGATTCATCATCGGAGTTACGTAGTACTTCACTCTCAAGAGGAGGCAACCTTCCCTCTACGGCATAGATACGGCCCTCGATGAGCTCGAGGCGGTCATAGGTTTGTTCTTGAGTAGATTGCATTTGGGCTAGCGCGGCTAGGATTCGATCATTACTATTCTGGAGTTGGTTGAAATTTGCTTCATCACTTGATCCGGGCATCTTGGAAACTGGATAAGAGATCGGCGACGAATCAAAACACGATCGACCATTCTATCACACTTGCTAAAAGAGGAAAAGTTTTGACTCGTGAAGTGGGTGTGTGCCACTTGTGTTGAGTGAGCTTTGAAGAAAGACAAGTTTTGAAAATGTGTGTCCTAGCCAACTGTAGTGTAGTTGTAGGAGTGGACTCGAAGTGAGGTTTTGAAATGGGCTTGTGGCCCGAATTTTGACGCGACAAACGGACAGAGTTTTGACCGGATTTTGCGCTAATTGGAAGCCTATTTCGAAATTTTGTTTGAAAAAAGGGTTTTGATTTTTGAAAATTCGTCATGGTTTTGTTTAGAAGTGGTGATCACGTAAGGTTTACACATTTATACAAGCATTATAACGGGATGCTGAGTGCATTTAGAAGGGTTTTAGTTTAAAGGGTGAGTTGCCATACCGAACCATCAAACCCGAAGTCTGTGGAGAGGCTCGTGTCAAACAAGAGTAAGGCCGATTCCTAGTCCATTTCCTCAAGTAGTGAAGGCCCTTGATACAAACAAGAGTAAGCATCATGGTATGGATGACGTCAATCGCTATCCATCCTTAGGCCCAAATAAGAATTAGGACCGTTTAGACGGGACGATTGGTCGAATGGGTTGGGTTGGGCCTAGGAAGGCCGAATTAAACGGTCTAGGAAGACCGAGTTATGAAAACCGACAATTGTCTTGTACAAACTATTCCCTAACCTTGTTCAAGTTTCACCCTTTTGGCTACACGTAAATGTATTATCCCCAGCGGAGTCGCCAAACTGTGGACAGCGGGCCGCCCACGGGGGCGCTTGGTGAAAACGAAACAAGCGTTTGCATTTTTGTATGGAGTCGCCACCAATTTTTATGGGAAATTGGAACCGTTCGAATACCTCGTGTCATGTCAAGACACAAAGTAGTGACATGAACACTAAGCAATCGTTACCCTTAGCATTCTATGTCTAGAATGACTCTCGTGGATGCCAATGAACACGGGTGTTCACAGATATCTGGAGTAACGGGTGAGGGTACGTATTAGGAAGCTCTTTTGATCGAACACCTAATCCCGCCTGCCTCGATAGCGGCCTCTACTAATGATTAGGGAAGTTATTCGTACTTGATATATCGTCGGCTATAATGCATGCAATGCAACAAACAAGTAGATTAATCCTAGCATGTGAAGAATTAGTACTAAGTCGGTTGACACGTAATTAGCATACAATTGGGTCGAAGTAGGATTTAGTGCTCATTTACATGTGAAAGCATACAAACAATAAAGGAAATACAATAAAAGAAAATTACAATAAATATAAATTACAATAATTACATTAGATTAGGCGATTTATGTCGAAAATACCTTTAAAACGGATAATTTGAGAAAAAGAATGAAAAAAAGAAAGAAAGAATCAAATAAATTAACGAACAGGAATTAGCGTGATATTACGGTTAATAGTAGATTATACGTAAACTAATTAGCTAAGTCAAGCGAAACGAGTTCGAGGACGAGAACTCGGCCAGAACAAAGTGCGCAAAGAGAGCTGCGTCCTTTGAATAGGCGCGCAGACGCCGCGTCTTCCTTGGCTCAGTTCTGGCTGTGAAGCCGTAATTGCAAGCCGTTAATGTTAATTGGTGAATTTAATGATCGATTAATGAAATTTACTCGGATGAAAGTGATTAGCATGTTATTTAACATATGAATGGATCATAAAAACAGTAAAATATGAATGAGACGGATACAAACGGATTAATTACATGATGGAATAATGATAGAAGTGAAAAATATTAATGAGTCCTACGAATTAAATCAATTAATTAAGTCGGATACGACGGATTAATGACGAATATACGACGAACATGTGAATGAACAGATAAAACCTATGTCAAAGACGAATTCCAGAAACTCAATATGAACAAATTGAATCTCTACAACCCGGAATTGAATTTAATGACGAAAACCCGCAAATATTGGATTATTAGGGATTTAAGTCGGATTTATGACAAATTAAACATGAGAATGACGGTGATTATAACACATGTGGATTTATTATGATATTAAGACGAAGAATTAACAGACGAATCAAGCAAAAGAAAGAATTTGAACACGAATTACAGAGGACAAACGAAGAAGAAAGGAAGCAGGAAATGCGGCAGCCTCACGAAGAGGCGCAGCAGGAACTGCGCTCCTTCGAAGAGGCGCGCGATTCTTTGCGTCCTTTCTCGACGGTTATCTACTGGAAATCCGCAAAAACAGGTTTTAACAAAGGGTTTTAGAAATCAGTTTTAATGGTATTTTCGACATAAACCTTATAATTGATGATACGAAAAGTAAAATACAATAAATAAATAAGGATTATACACCCTCAGACTTACATGTTGACGAAACGAGAAGGACTAAGATATCGATTAGTGATGCTCGACGCGAATGCAAAGAAAGTGCCCTCGTAAGAGGAAAACGATTGATTAATTAAGTTGATTATGGTGGAGTTGGTCAAATTGGTCGGTCATGCAACGGAGAGGCTGGTACCCGGAAAGATCCGAGCTTACGTGGTCGAACGTTCAAGCATGTAGGCGCCAATAAGTAAGAACAAAGTCTAGAATGCAAAGGGAGAAGAGACGGGCAGACACTCGCGTGAGAAATATGAGGAGCGAAGGCTCCTATTTATACTAATCACGCGACGGAATTAGGGTTTCGGAGACTCTTTGGAAGTGAATCTCGGAAAGATATGAAAAAGATACGAAAAACACGCAGAAAAGGGCCTGGGAAGAGGCGCAGCAGCCACTGCGTCTCTTGGAAGAGGCGCAGCACCTGCTGCGTCTATTCCCAGGAGGTTTCCTCCTGCTGAAGAAAGATTTCCGCGTTTGAGTTATGGTAGGACGGAAATAATTCGATTTCCTTAATATCTTATATGAATATTACGGGATTTTACTTACCAAAAGATAAAGTTTGTGAAATATGGAATAGAAATATCTGGAACATTCCAGAACATTCTGACTCGGGATTTAACGGTTATCAGAAAATGGAGACGGTTTTAGGCCCGGACTCCGAATGTACTCTAATTACTGCCAAAACGACCGTATCGGGACGTAGATGACAACCATGAGGTAGACATTAATATTTGAGCAATCGCTTGACGATAATCTTACGAATTGTCACAAATCGTTCCGCGTATCAAACATGCGGCCCAATCATCACCGGGCGGTTTGCGGGAGGTGAAGAAATGAGGTATCTACAGTGCTACTCAAGGTTCTATGGTCTAATCATGAGGTTGAGGAAGCTACTTGGGAGGCGGAAGAGGCTATGAGGGAGCGGTATCCGTCTCTTTTTTATCAGGTATGTGTGGTTATGGGGACGTAACCATGTTTCTTTTAGGGGGGTAGGAGATGATCGCATATGGTTTTGGTATGGTTTTATGTTAGTTTTTGTACAGTTAGTAGTTGTTTTGAGTCGGTTTGAGTTGTGGTTGGGGTTTTGTTGGGTTTTTGTTTTGAGTTTTGTTGCGTTGTTGTGTCGTGGTTGAGTTAGTATGTTTGTTTTTTAGTATGAGTTTGAACTTCGGGGACAAAGTTCATTTTTAAGGAGGGAAGACTGTAATACTACGGTTTTCTATACTGTTGGGTACTCTATCGAGTAAGACTTACTCTGTCGAGTAAGTGAGTTTTGGTTTCGAAACAGTGTACTGCTGATGGGTACTCGATCGAGTAAGTGGGTTACTCGATCAAGTAGGGGGCACTCGATCGAGTAAGTAACGTACTCGATCGAGTAAGTCGGTTTTACGGGTTATTTCGCCGGGTTTTGATAGCAACGCGAGGATGTTATATAAAGTTATTTTATTAATTCCTTTTTACCTTTTCACTGTTTTCTAAACTATTTACACAAAAGAAAGTTACGTAGTTTCTTCTCCTCTCATTGCTATCAAATCCTAAGGGCTAGAGTCGTCGGATCGTTGTATTGTTTACGCCGTTTAGACCGTCGCATCGTGGGTAAGATTCTAGTATGATTTTTATATCGTTTCTTTGTTTTTGGTTGAAACCCTAATTGGGTATTTTGGGGTATTTTGGGAGTATGATGATTGTTAGATAGTAAATATATGATTGTGTGATTATAGGAGGTGGTTTTGTAGAGGAGCAGTTTTGAATAACTGATTTGTGACAATCTTGGTGATTTGCCTTTCTAGGTAGGGTTTCCCTACTCGGTTATTGATTGCATTGTATTTGATAGTTGATTGGTGATGGTTGTGATGTTGTTGATCTTTATCATATTGGTATTGTAATTGGTAATTGTTGTTGTATAGCTGGTTGGATGTGTTTGTCTGTGGTTCGCGAGGCGCGTCCTCGGCTGAGTGGAGTCACTTGCGGGAGTGGCTTCACGCCTTTGAGTCGCCCTTTGTGTTCCAATCACAAGGGGGATGTGCACATTAAGGAACTTGGGTTTTCGCTCGGAGTTGATGAGCGGGGATTTGGTGGGAACGACTGCGGTCCCCCATTGGCGGTGTGGAATATCTGTTGCGATGGGTATTCTGGCAGGGCTACACACTTTAGTGTGTAGTCAGGTGTGTGGAGATGTGACGAAGTTGGGTGATCATATACATTGTTATCTTGTTTATCTTGTATTGTGTAATCAGTAACTGACCCCGTTAATTGTTTTAAAAACGATAGCACTGTGTGATGGACCCGATCAAAGGACTTTAATGTAAATATTATATAGTTTTGGTTGAAGTGTAAATTTAGAGAATATCAAAATATGATGATTTTCCTTAAAAAAAACATGACCCACTTATGTTATTAATTAGTATCATCATATAATTATACAATTATTTAACATACACAAATACTCCCTCCCAGTCACTATAATGTTCCCTCTTTCCCGAAACGGATTATTCAACTAATGTTCCCCTTTTTATTTTTAGAAACTTTTACTCTTATTTTATTCATTCTTCTCTCCTATCACCAAACCCCACACAACTCTTTTACTCCTATTTTATTACTTTCCTTTATGTTTTGGCCCTACAATTCTTTATTTAACTACTAATAATTCATCCCTCTCTCCTATCACCAACCCCACACAACTCTTTTACTCCTATTTTAATACTTTTCCTTAAGTATTGTGTCCATATCAAATGGGAACAATATAGTGACTGGGAGGGAGTATAATATAAGTAGATTATATTTTGGAAACTATTAAAAATTAAATAAATCAAGTTAGATTTCCAAAAGATATAATATTCTATAATTATTTCGATTTGATTTAATGCATATATGTAATATATTTATATAAATATATAACCTCTTAAAATTGTATGGCTAAATAGTAAAAATAATTATGTTACTAGTGAAAATAATTGTACTAACATTTCACTACTAATACTGGATATAATAATATGTTAGTAATCACTCATTTGAATAGTCAAAGTATATATTAGTAAAGGGAGTAGTGAAAGTAATAGAAGCAACAATGTGAGTAGTGAAATTATCAATATTCATGCGGCAATAGTGAAAGTAACAATAATTACGGCAGGAGCAGTGAAAGTAACCGTAGTAATAACGAATGTAATAAAAGTAACAACATTAACAACAACATATATGAACAATTAGCTAACTAATCGATTGAAGTAAAATTTAATAGCGGGATTAGTGAATTTGTCTCATAATTTATTTTATCGTGATTTGAAGATATGACATAAAAAATATATTAAAGATAATTTAAAAATAAATTTTAATGGTAAATAGAGGTAGCCAGGCAGCAATACTAGTTACATTAATTTTACAACGCGATCCTTCAAATTTGAAGGCCCTTTTCTTATTGACTGAAATGAGTTGAATTGAATGACCATATTAGAGCTAAACTAAACTGAAATAAAGTAATAATTAATTTTTGATGAGATGAGCTGAAATAAATTGAACTAGGCTAAATTAAACTGAGGTGAAAACTCAATCACAAAAACTTCCAAAGTAAAATCTCGATTCTTGCCCGATATATGCAAGGAAAAAAGAAAAAGAAAATTCCATCAAGCCAGGGGATAGAGAAAGGGGAGAAGTAGAAGAGGGAGGGACCTGCTCCAGTCTGTTCAATGTCTGCTTCCTCCTTCCCTTCTTAATCCTTCATCCCCACCTTCTCTCTTTCTCCCCTTTCTCATTTTCCGGCGCTTTCTTCTCTCTCTAAAATTCCCCCTTTTCAACTCCATTGACGCATCATTCTCGACGCCTTTTTCCCGACGCATCTCCCTTTCCGGCTTTATTTTCCGTCACTAACTTCTTCTTTAACTACCCTTTTGACCTTTTTTTTGCAATACTTTTCTGGAATTGATGCTATACTGCAAAAGGGTCACTACCTTTTTTATGAGTATGGAAAATAGCACAAGATTTCACCTTTTTTGAAGTATAATTTCTGAGCTGCAATATGATGGGGTTTTGGTTAGGTTTGAGTAATAATTTGGTGATGAAGTGTAATGAATGTGGCTATTGCTTGGGTTGATTCTTGGTGTTATGAAATTTTAATAAGGAAAGGAATTTAATTTCTCTCTCAGTAACTTCGTGTTTCTTCTGTTAATTTATACAGTAATATCTTTATGTAGTAATTTTGTCGAGGAGAAATAAAGAACTGAAATTTTGGTAGTTGAAGAACAAATATATTACTGATATGAAAGCTCCTACCAATGGTTTCATGGCAAACTCTGCTGAAGGTGATTATTATTATTTTTTTAATTTTTAATTTTCTTTTATGATTTGTAGGTGGGTTCATGAGTAAATATTACCTCTTTTATATAACAAAAAGGAATTGTACAAAAATAATTTGATTTCTGTTTCATTATCTCATTAATTACATCCTTGGATATAATTACTTTGTATGATCTGAAATGGGTTCATGGTACTTCACCCAGAAAAGGAAAAAAAACTGATTTTTTTAAAAAATTGTTTTATTGGAGTTTATTTAGTAATTAATTGTTGATTGGGTAAATTATGATTTGACTATGTCAAATACTCCATCCGTCTCGGTCGTTTGTTTACCTGGGAAGTTTTTTATGGGCAGTTTGATCATCCAATCCGTCCCCGTCGTTTGTTTTTGTTTACCTGGGAAGGTTTTTCGTAGGTATTTTGATCATCCAATTGTATTATTGTCCACTTGTCATCCATTAACTACAACCACAAATGGCCCTTCCTCTCTCATCGGTCTTTCTGTCACCGGGATGGAGGAAGTATTAAATTACCAGTATTGTAAGTTTATGTTAGGTTATTGTGGTAGTTGATCTGTGGTACTTGAGGTTTAAAATGATGGTAATTATTTCTTTGTGTAATTAGCTGAAGGAGACAAGTTGTCAAGAACACAACCAATCATCAATAATAAAAAAAAGCAGTTGTGTAGCTATGTTTTGTCCTTCACTATTGAATTGAAGTTGACCTTTTTTCTTTCCTTTGTCGAAGCTTAAGTTTTCTCAACTTTCTTGCTCTTTTCATTTTCACTGCTTTGTTCCATACCTAAAGCCGGTCCTGGGTCATGCCACCCATTTAACCTGGCCCGAACAGGCCTGTTTGGCTTGTAAAAAGACTTGGGTATGGACATTGCATTACCATCCTAAACTTAAACCTGATACGAGTTGAAAGTAAAAAAACAAGCGGGAGGTAGCATTTGATCACTCTAATGCAACCTTAATCCAATACGAGTTGAAACTATAAAACAAGCTTACAGTCTGTAGGTCTGAGTTCTGACATAGTTCATTTTTATCAGCATAGGGTGTGTCATGTTTACTATTTGTATTTTTTCTCCAACCCTATTTATTGCCCTCTTTTGTGTGCAATTTTGTATATTCGCGTTGAACATATTATTACGTGTCACTTATGTTGTTGGTACAATTGTACTGCTGGTCTGGTAATGTATTATGTATAGCAGGTTGATGGCATTTTATTACTCCCTCCGTCTTATCATATTGTCCCCATTTTACTTTGTTCGTGAGGCAATGTCATTTTTAACCAAATTTTCTCATAATATGTACGGATTACTTCTTAATTTATTAAAAATATTACTCCATGATATGATAATAGTCGTCTTAGATAAAATCAAAGATCACAAATTTCACTATGAATTTTTATATATGTACAGATAAATTAGTAAAGTTGACATCTTTTGAAATGTCGATGTTGAGTGTTGACAATATATAGTATGGAGATAGTAATACCTATTTAGCTTGAAATTGTGTTAATTTCTGTTTCCAGCTTAGTTTTGTTATCTGATTTTTTGTATGACAACAGAGGGAAGAGTCCAGAATTCTGAGCTATGGCATGCCTGCGCTGGACCGCTGATTGCTGTGCCTCCTGTTGGAAGCCTGGTGGTTTACTTCCCACAGGGCCATAGTGAGCAAGTATGGCAGTTTTCCTTGCTCCATGAGTCTAAGTCTGCTGTGTTCTTGATTCTTATATAAGTTGCTACAATGATATGATTTCATCAGGTGGCAGCCTCCATGCAAAAGGAGACTGACAGTATCCCGAGCTATCCGAATCTTCCCTCGAAGCTAATTTGCATGCTTCATAATGTTACACTACATGTATGTGAGCTTCTATGTTTCTTTCGTTCTTTTTATGCTTCAACATTATATCTCCAGTGTAATGTTTTAGTAGTCCTGTGATCGATTGTGATTGATCAACATATATCTCATTTGCATATGTTGCTTCACTAAAACAAACTTTAAATGCATACCAGGTAGCTTAGCTGGCATGATAATTGAGTCGTGGTTGTTAGCATTAAAATTGCCCTTGTGGCTACCTTCACACCAACTTTTCAGTATCATATCCTTGTGTTTTTGAACAGCCTACTTCGTGCTGTACATATCACGCTTTGTTATTTTTCTTACCAGGCTGATCCAGAAACAGATGAGGTGTATGCTCAAATGACCCTACAGCCTGTTAACAAGGTGAGCTATTATATAAATTAACAACTTAAAGATCAAAATAGGGACTATTGCTTCTGTTAATGTTCCCTTCATAGTAATATAGCTCCATGTAAACCTTGCAGTATGACAGGGACGCTTTACTGGCATCGGAGATGGCTCTGAAACAAAGTAGACAGCCTGCAGAGTTTTTCTGCAAAACCCTAACAGCTAGTGACACAAGTACACATGGTGGATTTTCTGTACCTCGTCGGGCTGCTGAGAAGATCTTCCCACCTCTAGTGAGTAAAAGTTTGGATAATTCTTTTTAGTATTCAAATTTTTAAACCAAGTTCCTTATAGTGATGTTTTTTCTACTCTATTATCGTTCTTACCTGAAAGATATTTCGTAGGACTTCTCCATGCAACCTCCTGCTCAAGAGTTAGTTGCTAAGGATTTACATAGTCAGGCGTGGACATTCAAACATATATATCGGGGTACATCCTTTCACATATTATATTCCCAAAGTGATGTATGATCATATAGATTTTAGATGTCACTGCCTGTCTTTAATAATGGCGTATTTGATGCAAGTTATATTCCGTATTAACATGACAGGTACTTGACAGATCCCTTTTAGATAGCTTTAGAGTTTAGACATCAGGAAAGAGTACATGTGCCATAAAAGTTTGCAAATATTATTGATATTTCTTACTACATGTTTTGCAATAATGAACACTCGGTCCTCGAAACTCCATTAGCTTTCTTGCTCAGCAAATTTATTCAATGAAACTAAGAACACATTGCACATCTTCTTTATTTCAGGTCAGCCAAAAAGGCACTTGCTGACAACCGGCTGGAGTGTTTTTGTTAGCTCAAAAAGACTGTTTGCTGGTGATTCTGTTCTTTTTATAAGGTATCTAATGATTTTGATTCTGAATAGTTAAATTTATATAACATTATTCCTGGGTCTGATTACATTCCATACCTCATGCAGAGATGAGAAATCACAACTTCTTTTAGGTATCCGGCGTGCAAACAGACAACAGCCTGCCCTTGCATCATCTGTTATATCTAGTGATAGCATGCATATCGGAATTCTCGCAGCTGCAGCTCATGCTGCTGCTAATAACAGTCCATTTACAATATTTTATAACCCAAGGTATATTTATGTATGTATATCCTTAAAAATAGTTAGCGTATGTCAGATAGCTTAGGTGAAGTAGTTGAGTCGTGGTACTTGTGATCTGGGGTGTGCAACACATCAGCATAAAAAATACCTTTGTAGCTCCCTTGCCACCTAAGAATTTTTTTTTACATATCATCTATCGATATTTGGGCGATATCCCCTTAATATTGACTAATTTTGACAGGGCAAGCCCAGCTGAGTTTGTGGTTCCCTTAGCAAAGTACAACAAAGCTATGTACACCCAGGTTTCTCTTGGCATGCGATTCAGGATGATGTTTGAGACTGAGGATTGTGGTGTGCGTAGATACATGGGTACCATAACAGGTATCAGTGACCTTGATGCAGTGCGATGGAAAAGCTCTCAGTGGCGTAATCTCCAGGTATTATTGTCTTCAGAATTGATTCTGTATTCTGTGGAATAATAGTTCCTTTCTAGCATATAAGTTCCTTCCCTGCAAATTTTTGATAGGTTTTGTTCTAATATATCCATTATTGACAGGTTGGTTGGGATGAATCAACAGCTGGTGAACGACCAAGCCGAGTCTCAATTTGGGACATAGAGCCTGTTGTCACTCCCTTCTACATATGTCCTCCACCGTTTTTTAGGCCAAAGTTCCCCAAGCAACCAGGGTTACCAGGTATACTAATAATTTTAGCTCATTTTGTTTTTGGTTATTTTGAGTGTGCACCAATTAACATCTCATATGCTCAACATTGGACTTGGCAAACTAGTCATTCTGGCAAGTCATGTCATTTATATATATATATTAGGCCCTTCGGAATGGGCCTTGCTCGGTCGAGTCATTTTATATACGGTTCATTTCGAGTAAATTGTTTTCACGTCACTGGTTATGAGTCAGATCAATAAAATCAGAGTTGGGTCGTCTCTGTTGTGTCTATTAGCATGTTTTTTGGTTATTTGTCTGTTAATAAACTTGGTCATTGTGGGCCAATACGGTTCATTTTAGAACGAGTTATTTTCTAGGCAAGTCGTCCGTGTCGAGTATTTTTTAATCGAGTTGCTTTGAGTCGCAACACAATGGTCTAATTAGGATCTCAAGTTGGGTCAGTTTTGACAGGTTTACTCTAGAACTCAGCTTGCCGTAAGAATTATCTGAATTTAAATTTAATGCATCTATGTTGGTTGCCTTGCAGATGACGAGACTGATGTAGAGAACATGTTTAAGAGAGGGATGCCTTGGCTGGGTGATAATTTTGGGGTGAAGGATGTTCCCAACTCGATATTTCCCGGCTTGAGTCTAGTCCAGTGGATGAGCATGCAACAAAATAACCAGCTTCCTGGTGCACAACCAGGTTTATTCCCATCTATGGTTTCTGCCTCCGCCATGCATGGCGGCCTTGGTGCCGATGATCCATCCAAGCTGCTCAACTTTCAATCCCCATCTTTGTCCATGCCTGGTCTCCAGTTCAACAAAGCTTCACAACAAAATCAACTTGGACAGTTCCCCCAGCAGCAATCTGCTAATTGGTCTCAGCAGCATCAACTTCAGCAAATGTTACACAATCCACTTAACTCACAACAACAACAGCAACAGCAACAGCAACAACAGCAACATCAACATCAACATCAACAGCAACGGCAACAACTCCAACAACAACAGCAGCAACAACAATTACCTCAATCAACTTTTGTAAATAGTGGCCTTGTTTCCCCAAACCAGCAGCAGAACCCGAACCCGAATCTGAACCCGAATCTTAACCATAACCATAACCAGAACCAGAACCAGAACCAGAACCAGAACCAGAACCTTATCCAGAATCTGTACCAAAACCAGAATCAGAACCAGAACCAGAATCAGGATCAAAACCAGAACTATAACATAAACCAGAACCGGAGTCAGAACTCAAACCAGAATCAGAACCTAACCCCGAACCAGAACCGGAACCATAACCAGATTCTAAACCAGAATTTGGCGCAGCCTTTAGTGTTCTCTCAGCTTCAACAACAGCAATTGGTTGGACACAGCCAGGCCCCACAAAATCTTCAAGCTAACAAAGATCCTGTTACATTAACATCCTTACCTCAAGAAATGCAGTTTCAACAACAAAAGCCACCTGTTCTTCAAAGCCTGTCAGACCACCAGCTTCAAATCCAGCTGCTTCAGAAATTACAGCAGCAGTCACATCAGCAGTCTCACCATCTGGTTTCTCCCGTTAGTTCACAGATGCAATCCCAAGTAAGCATTCAACAACAAGCTTCTCAACAGAACCAACTTTTCCAGAATCGCCCTTCGTCTCACTATCAAACCCAACAAGTTGGGGTTAGTGGTATTCCCACAACCCAGATTATGTCTTCTCCACAAATTCCAGCAGTCCCACTTCATGGATTGCAGAAGACAACGATAGTGAGATCTCAATCTGGGCCCACTGATGTTGATGCTCCATCATGCTCGACATCACCTTCTACGAATAATTGTCAGATTCCTCCTTCAAGTTTCTTGAGTCGCAACTTGTCGGGACAGAACATGTTAGTTGAGCATCCAGTTCTTGAAAATGGTAAGTTGATACAAGATCTTCAGGACAGGTCTGATAGTAGGATTAAAAGTGAAATTCCTATCTCAAAAGTGGTTGAACCACCTCGATTCAATGGCACCATCGGTGATCCATTGGAAGCATGTTCTTCAGTCACTTCATACGGGTTGGATGCTAGTGGGCTTCAGCAGAATCTATCTTTACCTAGTTTTGGCCTGGACAGCGATGTGCAATCTCATCCAAGAAATAGTCTTTCTTTTTCAACAGCTATGGATGGTTTGGCTCCTGATACTCTTTTGTCGAGAGGGTTTGACACTGGTAAAGAACTTCACAACTTGCTTTCTGATTACAATGGTGGTCCAAGAGACATTGAAACTGAATTGTCGGCTGCTGCATTGAGTTCCCAGACATTTGGCTTGCCAAACATGCCATTCAAATCTGGATGTTCCAATGATGTAGCAATAAATGACCCTGCAGTCTTGGGTGGTGGGATTTGGCCGAGCCAAACTCAACGTATGAGGACTTACACAAAGGTTAGTTATTCAGATTGTTGTTCTCCCTACTTATTATGTTGTAATAAGTTAAGAGTTTATATACATTATTGGAGGTAAGACAAGGAGCATATAATTTGACAAAAAAGTATCTTCATGTTCTTTACCCAAGCATTCATCGTTTTCCTTCTGAAGCGAAAGATTCTCTATTCTTTGGCATTTGAATGTGTTGACGTGATAGCTCACCGAATTGTTTATGCTTATTATACTAGTGAAAAGTAATAGTTAACTGATGAATTTTCAATGCAAGGTTCATTAAAAATAATCCAGAGACAACTTGTATGTTGTTGAATGAAGTGATGGCTCACCGAATTGTGTATGCTTATTATTTTGAGAAGTACTAGACTACTAGTTGGTTGATGCAATTTTCAGTGCAAGTTTCATTACAGATAATCCGGAGACAACTTATATGTTCTTTTAAATCTAGGATAAGGAGCTTACTGCATACTTTTAAGTTTTAATGCTCCATACGAACATACATAGGCTGGGGCGCTGGGCCCTTTGAGGCCCTCTGAGGTACCACGCTACACTCCGACGTTCCAACATGACATGACATTCCTACACTTCATCTCTTTTACAACTTCACAAAATGGCCGCGTCAGATGCTGGACACCTTGTCTGGTCCGGCATTTGTAGTCGAGTACGAGTGATGTAGTTGGCTCGTGAATATATACCACTTTACTATTGAAGCAGTTACTTTTGAATTTTGATTCTATATCTAGTGTACCACTTATTAGTTTTGGGAGCATGGTATAAAATTTGAGGTGCCACACCGTATAGTGATCGAATGGAAAATTACTGTAACCGCCTTTTGAGGCGGTATATAGCTGTTGATATCTCTGTTAGCCACAAAATGGTGAAGATAGTAGATTAACAGATAGGAGATCAAGAACCAAACTGTGTATGGGAGGATGTTTTTTCTCGACTCCTTTTTTGTTTTGTAATGCTTCCTGATTTTGGTTGAGTAGTGTGATCTCTCCTTTACTTTGGGACTAGGGTCTACATGTTGCTATACAATTCTTGGTCAGTTTTATTCAGTTTTGTTGATTTAATCTTCTATCTCAACCTTATTTGGCTATCTTTTTTTGAATTTCGAACAGGTTCAAAAGCGTGGCTCAGTTGGAAGATCCATCGATGTTACTCGTTACAAGGGGTATGATGAGCTCAGGCGTGATCTTGCTCGAATGTTTGGTATTGAAGGAATGTTGGAAGATCCACAGAGGACAGACTGGAAGCTTGTTTATGTAGATCTTGAAAATGACATTCTACTTGTGGGAGATGACCCATGGGAGTAAGTAGATTACATTTCCTCCCTCTCTTTTCCTTTGTTTTTCTACTTCTACTGCCCTTCATATTCTTCTCTCTTAACTTCTATTTTACTCGGTTTCAGTGAATTCGTTAACTGTGTTCAAAGCATCAAGATACTTTCATCAGCCGAAGTGCAACAAATGAGCCTTGATGGAGATTTGGGCAATGCACCTATTCCAAATCAAGCGTCTAGTGGGACCGACAGTGGTAATGCTTGGAGAGGACATTATGACGATAACTCGGCCGCCTCATTCAACCGATAACCTTTTGAGGTTCAAATGTTGCTTAACAGATCCATTTCTTGTGGCTGAAGTATTAGATTTGGCCAGTAGTTGGCGAAGATGAATGTTGAAGGCTGCACGAGGTGAGTGATCACTCACGAAACCAAGAGGACCACAACCAGGTCATTCTAGATTCAGCTAGTTACCCTACGCTTATACGTGAAATGGGTGGTTTTCACCATACTCACATGAAACATTAAATTAATATCATATACCGTTGTATTATATTAGTCTTATACTCTCATGTGAGTATGGTGGTAATGACCTCAGTAACCGCTGGTGGCGCAAACGCATTTTCCTTAACAGTTGGCTAAGGATCCGGTTTAGGTTCTGGGTTTTCCACTTGAGTTTTTTTATGCAACGTGTTTGTAAAGCTAGTGTTGTGATAGAATGTAGTGATGTACATGGTATAATCTGATCCACGACCGTTTTATAGAAGTTTTGAAGGCTTCTGCGATATTATTTTAAGGCGCTATTGACCGAGATGTTGATTGTACTTATGTCCAGCTGTACCAATTATGACATGAGAATGTAGATGAAGAATCAGTTGTTGTATGTTATCATTTTACTCTTATAGGATCATTTGTTCCGGCGGAAGGCCTTAAAAGAGTTGTGAGTTATGAGCTTTGACCAGTGTTGTGCTATGTACAAATGAGATTTATACAATGTTAATTTTTTTTTTTTTGGTGCAAAGATTTATACAATGTTATGATGTTGTGATTAAGGCGGAGTACATGACTACATGGTATGATTGGCCCAAGTAGGAATCTCATATCCCCCTTATTTTGATTTCCATCGTCATTTTTTCTTTCTACATTACAGTTATAGTTTGGAGATTCACTACGATTGTGGGTGCATAGAAGCTAAAGAGTGCATCTACATCAGGAATCCAGGAGTTTATTCATTATGTAGCTATCCCCGACTTACTTGATGAATTACACTCGTGATTACTCGTTTTTTCTTGACTCCGAGTCCTTCACAAAGCAAATATGGCAAATCATGGAGAACATTAGCTCGGTGACCTATCCAGTTATGAAGGCTGGGTACTTCAAAAATAGGACAATTCTCACTGCGCGACTACTATGTAATAACCAGCTTCACTTGGCTCAACATTTGGTAAATATGCCCCCTACCGGTTAACTAATGTTAAGCCTGGTCTTTAAGAATTTTGTACTGATAATGTGTTGTGAAAAAAATAGAGAGATTGAGAAGGAGATGAGATAGTGTTATCATTAATGCGTGCTGGATTTTGCACTAGGCCTTTTACTCAATGGAGTACGGTTTGGACCGTTTTACCCGTGTCATTTGTCTCTCTCAGTGTATTACATTGAAGAAAAAGAAAAAAGATAACTGAAATCACCTACACAATACTGTCATCCCTCCCCTTCCAACACCGACCTCCCACCACTCCGACCTTGGACACTGTGGACACACCACGCCGGCTTGGCTTATTCGATTATTTCGACTCGAGGTGAGGATCTCGAATCAGAATAAAGATTTAGAGGAGTCGCCACCAAACTTTGTGGGAGTTTGGACCCGTTCGAATCTACTTCACACTCTAATCAAAAGAGCACAAAACAAACTTGATTTAGAATGATAGAAGTTATTAGATTCGTCCCAAATCACTTTAAATTAGAATGACTTTCGCAACCACTTGGAATCGAGTATCCGAAAACCATGGATTTTGAGCAAGGGGTGAAGGTACGTGATGGGAAGCCCTTTAATCGAACACCCATCCCCGCCCGCACATTAGCGGTCTCTACCAAGTTAATCCATGATCCTTCAAAAGAAAACATAGCTACTACGGGGATGTAATGCAAACATCATTTTAAACCCTTTTATGTGAATTGGTTTCTAGGCCGATTTAGATACATTTAAACTTGTCAAAATTGTATTTAGCATGTGAGTTGATTAGAAAATAATAAAAAAGAAGAATAAAGGGGAAGGAGGCGAAATACGTATTATAACTCGGACATCTTGCCACAAACCGACTCAAATGACTCGATGTAGAAAAAGAACGGCAAATTAAAATACATTTGACTCAAAACAAACTAAAATAAGCGACGATTTATAACTCGATCTATGTACAATTGGATCGACATCCACACGCCTAAACTACTACTAATTGAGCCTCGAAAAATGTGCGAAGAGGGATTGGGGTACACAGTTTAAAACGTGTATCTCAGCTAGAGGTGGCAAACGGGTCAATCGGATCAGTTTCGGTTCGGGTTCTTTTGGTTTATCTTTTTTTCGATTTCAATTCGGTTCAACTCAGGTTGGATTCAGTTTCCACTTTTAATCGGCTGTAGATATTTCGGATCGGTTCAGGTTCGAGTCGGGTCAATATCGGAGCAAATAAGGTTCGAGTCGTGTCAATATCAGAGCAGATGAGATTCGAGTCAGGTCATAATCGGATCAGATGTCAAGGGATTAGGTCCTTGTTCAAAACATTGGATATAATACAAATCTTTTTTTTTTAAAAAGTAATATATAATGTTTTTTTGTATAACCACGATATAATATTAATTCATTGACGTCAAATGGGTGGACACTCATGTACAAAAAGACACCTTAGATGTGACGCCTAGGTACATTTGGGTCATTTCGGGTTTCAATGTTGGGTTTCAGTCATCAATGTACGGGTTGAAATCGGTTCATGTATATGTCGGTTTAGATTAAAACAATTCAGGTTGAAACAGTTCAGGTTCATTCGATCTTGAGTCTATTTCGGATATTACAAATTCGGTTCGATTTCGAATCAATTCAGGTCAATTCAGGTTTCGGGGTGAAATTCAGTTATACCTTTCGGATATACGGTCAGGTGTCGATTCGGGTATTTTCGATCGATTTTTCGGGTTCGGTATACTTTTGCCAGGTCTAGTCTCAGCCTCGGTTTACGTGCACATTCGCCTCGTTTGTTTTATGAAGACATGAGAATGTGAACAAGGAATCTACAACCATAAGTCGAGCTATAATGCGGCAAGCATTATACGACTTATAGCGACCATAAACTCAATGTTGCTTATTCGTCTTCGTCTTTATAACCAAACAATGGTTTTTAAAATTGATGATTTTGATTAAAGAGACAAACTTTGATTATAAAAACACCCTTATATAAACTTGACCCTTATTTAAAACAAAACCCTTATTTAAATTGATACTGTAATACTACGGTTTTCTAAGTCTGTTACTCGGCCGAATATGGCTTACTAGGCTGAGTAATGCGTCGTGTATTTCTGCTCAGGCTATTGTCTAGTAATACTCGGCCGAGTATGGGAATACTCGACCGAGTAGGGGATACTCGGCCGAGTATACTCTATACTCGACCGAGTATCCGGTCTGACGGTGTTTATTTCCGCGGTTTGATTTAGAGAGGATTAGAGTTATATAAACGAGATTTACAGTTTCTTAAGCACTTTTACCAAAACCTAAACTTTCAATGTAACTCTAATCATCTCAAATCTTCCTCAAGTTCGTGGATCTTTCGTGAGTCTTATTCATCCTTCCTTCGCGTCGATTGTGTCGGTAAGCCTCTAGTTCTATGAGTTTTGTCAATTTGTCTTTTAGGGTTTGCCCTAGTTTGTGATTTTGGGGGAAAAAGGATTTTGGCATGATTGTAATTGTAATTGTATAGTTATTGTTAGGTGGAGATTTCGTATAGGAGCCGTTTTAGCTTGCTTGATTGTCTCGTTTCAGATTGTGCTAAGGTAGGGTTACCTTACTCAGTTTGCCGTATAATTAATTTAATGCATTGTTGTGATTAATTAATTTGATTGATATTGTGATTGATTGTCGTTGGTGTGTTGGAGTTGGGTGTTGGAGTTGAGATGGTTGATGATGTTCGCGAGGTGCGTCCTCGGCTGAGTGGAGTCACTTGCGGGAGTGGCTTCACGCCCTTGATTCGCCCTCTGTGAAACCCGCCACAGGAGGGGATGTGCACATTAATGAACAGGGTTATCGCTCATTGACGAGCGGGGACTTAGGTGGGCAAGGCTGCGGTCCCCAACAGACAGGGCTACACACTTTAGTGTGTAGTCAGTTATGTGATGTGATTGGGAGTTGGAGGTGGATTGTGGAACAACTGTTTATCTTTATCGTACTTTGTCTTATTTTGATTATGTAGTGAACTGACCCCGTTGTTGTTTTGTAAAATCTGTGGTGATCCATTCGGGGATGGTGAGCAGATTGTGACAGGTGATGATGGTCTTTAGCTATGGGGACGAGATGGGGAGTCATCAGTTCGAGTCTAACTTCCGCTGTCACGAGATTTACTGTTTTAGTTTCAGTTGTTTGGGTTCTATTGAACATTTGTTTTGGATTTGGTTTTGGAACTTATAATCGTTAACTTTAACTATATACTTAAATAAATGTTTAGGAATGGTAACTTTTGATATACCAGCCTCGGAAAACCGAGATGGTAACAGTCTCTCATGCTAGGGTGGTCTTGGTAAGGCACCTTGGTATGTAGGGGTGTTACAAAGTGGTATCGGAGCGGCGATTCTGGAACCTAAAACCAATGAACCTAATGAACATAGGGAGTCTAAATAAAATGAACCCGAGGAGAGTTGTTTGTAGCTACCGCAAAGACTTGGGAGACGTCCCGAAGTCGCATTGAGGCCCTTACGATCTCGAGTCGGTCAACATGGAGGAGTCTTGGGGACCGTTGTGTGTTTAAAGTTATGTGTGTCGTACTTGTAGCTGTGAATCTTGTGAATTGTTGGATGAAGTGAAAAGAGAATTGCGTAATGTGAACATGGTGATATATGAGAAAGTGAAATGCGTAGTTGAACATGATAGACTTTGAGCATGATATGTGTTTATTACTTGGCTTTCAAAAGAGTAGTGAAGTATTGTATATATAGAATTGTATGGTAAAGTATGTTAACGTAAGTTTATAGCTCGTTTTGGCATGACTCAGCCGAGTAGGGCGAGCACTCGACCGAGTAGGGGATACTCGGCCGAGTAACCAGGCACTCGACCGAGTGTTGGTTGGTGTGTACGTAGCAGTAGCTACTGGTTGTGATCACTAGGCCAAGTAATAGGCATACTCGACCGAGTAAGGTGTACTCGACCGAGTAGTATACATACTCGACCGAGTATGTTCTCTGTGTTTTTGACGTTGGCTACTGGAGTAGAACACTCGGCCGAGTAGTAGCAGTACTCGACCGAGTTGTCCATACTCGACCGAGTATTTAACTGTACTCGGCCGAGTACTTCTTCGGCGGAGAGTCTTGTTTATTTTTCGCCGTAGGTTATGTGCTTACGTTTCCTAGCTTCTATCAGCTCAAAATGCCGCCAAAGAAGTCAGCAGCATACATCCAAGCCACTGAGATGACTGTGGATGAGGTCGCCCGTATGATTGAGCAACAGGATGCACTCCTGGAGGCTCTTAAGAACGTGGGAAAGGGAGGTGAAAAACCGGTGGACGTTGTAATACCCATCCTTTTAGGGACCCGTTGACCAACGTTGACCGACCTTTGGGGGCAGGCAATAGCCCTAGTGATGCGTGCCGGAGTTACCTGGTGCCTTGATTGCCTTTAGAAGTGAGTGGTACTCGATAGAGTAGAGGTTACTCGATCGAGTAGCTTGGGTACTCGGTCGAGTAGGGGCCACTCGATCGAGTAAGTTGGTTACTCGATCGAGTAGCGTCTTTTCAGCGAGGGTTTATAATCGTGTTTTGTTAAAACCGCAAATCATTTCCGCCTCCTCCCTTCAGATCTATAGGTCGCCTCCCTCCTTTCCCTTCACCAAATACCTTCCATGGGAGCCTTTGAGGATGCTAGTGCTTTGAGGATGGGTTGCTTGAGTCGGGTAGCGGTCTTAACGCCGTTGTGAGATGCGTAGGTACGTCGTCGTCATCATCTTTGACTTTGTTGTTCCTTGTAGAGTTGTATTGGTAGTAATAGGCTTGTATACTGTTTGTATAGGGATTGCTTGCTTGTTGATGTCGTATGGTTGATCGAGGAATCACTGCTTTTGGTTAAAGGTAGGTTCGCCTACTCAGTCTCTGTTGGTTGATAGAGTGTCGGTTGTTGTTGTTGATTGTTGTTGTCGTTGCTGTAGTTGTTGTTGTTGTTGTTGTTGTGGTTGTCGTTGTGATACAGCTGCTTGCGACTGATTGTCTGTGGTTGTCGAGGTGCGTCCTCGACTGAGTGGAGTCACTTGCGGGAGTGGCTTCACGCCCTAGTTTCGCCCTCCGTGGAACCCGCCACGGGAGGGGATGTGCACATTAATGGGACAGGGTTATCGCTCGGTATGATGAGCGGGGATTTGGTGGGTACGGCTGCGGTCCCCCACTGGCAGGGCTGGTCTAGTGGACAGTCAGTGACGGAGATTTATTGGAGTGGGTGTGACTGTGTGTGTGTTTGGTTGTGTTTGTATTTTGTGACGGTTGATTGTTGTGTCTTGCCTCAGTTACTGACCTTGTGTGGCTATCTTGTTTGTTTTGTTGTGTCTGCCGTGATCCCTTATGGTGAGCAGTCCGTCTTAGCAGGTGTTGTCTTGGATGCTAGCTGGAGTTCTGGCAGGAATGAGTCTTCACGAGTTATGACAGGAAGTAGTGAATAGATGATGAGTTGTATCTTTCTTTAGTAGTTGGTTGTAACACTTGTAAAATAACCTTAATTGTTCTTTTATCGACTTTTGATGATTACTTACCTCGGGCAACCGAGATAGTGATGCCCTTATATGCTAAGGAAGGACTAGTTAAGGCTCCTCGGTATATGGGGGTGTCACAAAGTGGTATCAGAGCGACGATTTTGGAACCTGTAACAAATGAACCTAATGAACGTAGTGAGTCTAATAAAATGAACCTGGTGTATGTATGTTGGGAGCCCCACCTGATGCTAGATTTTGGGTGAGTAGGTGCCCTCATTTCAAAATCTTGGCCCCATTGTGCTTAAGCCAGTCACTGGGTATGAGAATGTGGAGTCGGCAAATATGTGCTTAATGTGTATGGTGATTATGTTGGTAGGGATTGTGGTTGAGTCTCTGTCGAAGTTAGCATGTGCATAATAGTTATGTTAGAAACATATATGGTAAAGTTTTGATGGAACTAATATGCGTGTGTGATGATAATGAGGAACGTGAAAGGTTTTATACAATGGAAGTATGTGAAAAGAGTAGAAACGTGTGATGCGATATGGAATGTGGTAATGACTGTATTTGTTTCAGGTTGTTAGTAATGGTAGTTTCTATACGGATTTATAAGTCTTATAATAGTGCTAATGATGGTAATTAAAAGAGTTATAGAATTGTAATGAGAATTATCAGAATAGTGATGGATGCATGTAATATAGGAATGATTGAAAGCTTCCGCATGTGACGTGATTAAATTGAGTAGACTAGTTGTTTGTGCTAAAGCATAGTTACATTGCTAAGAAGACTTGGATGATACTTGGAAATTTAGTGCTAAATATGTGTTTAGAGTAATGTGGTTATAAGTTGTTAGCAATGTTATAGACAAAGAGGTTTAGATAGGAAAGGATGCGATAAGTGTATACGTGAATGATTTAATCGTGTGCTAAACAAGGTTGTGTGAAATTTGTTATGGAATAATAAGATATGAATCCTAGTTGGTGAAACCGGTGTGGTACAATTGAGTAGTAATTGTATAATGTGAATGAATATGATAACCGGTGACGAATTCCGAGCTCGGTTTGGAATCGACACGTGATGTTGTTTTGCAGGAATCTTCAGTTAACCTCGTTATTCCGACCGTGTACCCAACCTTACTTAACCGAGTGTGAGTGCTTACTAGACCGAGTAGACCTCACTCGATCTAGTTAGGAAGCTATGACGTCGAGGAAGTAGGAATTTCCTACGAATACTCGGTCAAATAGTGTAACACCCCCATACTCCAAGTACCTTACCAGGACCACTCAGGTATAAAGATGCTACCATCTCGGTTGCCCGAGGCAATGATAATCATAATACAATAACGAAACAACATTTAAATAGTATAACTTTAGTGAAAGGTTACAATCCAAAACCAAATACCAAAATACGGTTACAAGTTCTCAAAACCAACTGTCTACTCAACTAAATGAAATGTTTAATAAACTACTCAGGCTACAGCGGAAGACTCTATCATCTGAAAGTGGCACATCCCAGCTATCCCATGTAACTCGACTCATACCTGCTCAACAACTGCTCACCATCCCCGAATGGATCATCACGATTTTAAAACAATAAACGGGGTCAGTACTAATCACACAATTTATATAATCCAACAACACAAGAAACAAACAAATCAATCATCACAGATATCCTCCGAACTCCATTCCCAACTCCACAATACTGACTACACACTAAAGTGTGTAGCCCTGACAGAGTGCCCATCGCAACAGGTCACTCCACGCCGCCAGTGGGGGACCGCAGCCGTTCCCACCTAATCCCCGCTCATCTCCATCGAGCGATAAACCCAAATCCATTAATGTGCACATCCCTTTTGTGGCGGGTTCCACAGAAGGCGAATAATGGGCGTGAAGCCACTCCCGCAAGTGACCCCACTCAGCCAGGGATGCGCCCCGAAAAACACAGACAGATACAAACAATCACAACTACTATCAACAACCAAATCCAACAACCGTCACAATACGAGTATGATAATATTCAACAATCACAAATCACCACAACACATTATGGGACTAATACTGAGTAGGGAAAACCCTACCTGGAAAACAACACAGTCAGACGATCTCAACAGCTGATATCAAAAGGCCTCTTCTACGAATCCTCCTCCTAACATTCAATCACATAATTACTACCAATCAAGAAACACAACAAAACCCCCAAATCCCCAAATTAGGGTTTAACTAACTTTAACGAAATACTATAAAAACAGTACGTAGATCTTACCCTCGACGCAAGGATCACAAGGATGTAAAGAACGATAGATTCCAACCTCTCAAGCTCCGGGATTTGTCGATAATGCGAACGATGCGAAGAACGTAGTTTCAAATCTCTTTTGACGTAATTAGGTTTGATAAAGTGTATTATGAAAGTGACGGAAAGGTTTATATATTAATTCGCATTATTAACAAAACCCGACAAAACATTACCCGTGAACCGAGCCACTCGATCGAGTGCCCGACATACTCGATCGAGTGCCCCCTACTCGATCGAGTACCAAGGTTACTCGATCGAGTACCCTACAGACAGAAACTATTTTAAAAACTCAAAACACCCTTACTCGACAGAGTAAGGCCCACTCGAGAGAGTACCCAGAGACTCATAAAACCGTAGTATTACAGTCTTCCCTCCTTAAAAAGAACTTCGTCCCCGAAGTTCAACCCATACATAAAAACAAACATACTAACTCGGTCAAGACACAACAATGCTACTAAGAACTCAAAACAAAACCCCAACCTATAAAACATGAAACCATGAACTCTTAACACCAACTCCACTAACTATTCCTACCTCCACACATCACTCACAATATCGTGTCAACTACATTATATCTCTCTCGACACTAACTCCATACACTACCAACACAAACGCTGCTAGCTCCGTAACATATCATCCACTAGAAAATCCAATATCAAGATACTCATAACATCAAACGGAATGTTACATTCTACCACCCTTAAAAGGAACTTCGTCCTCGAAGTTTACTCACACTCATAAACATCATCATCCAACTGCCAAAAACTATCGAACTCATAATCAACATCATCCAACTGTCAACACTATCGAAATATTCTCACATTCCTAAACATCGAACTACTACAAGCACGACCATGACCTTTTAACAATATCAACCACAACAAAGATTCATCTTTTATGCTACACCAACATTCTATTTCCAATTATACTACCACATGCACAACCATGAAACTCTCTTTTATCGCATCCTACTCCTCTTAAGACAAATGTTACGTCCTCGTAACTCACTAATACTAGATCCTTAGCTATATCCTCTCATTATCTTCATCATCACCACATGTCAAAGATAACCGCCTATACCCTCACACCTATAACCATTCCTATTTTCAAGGCTCTCTTACTTAAACAGTTCTCATACCTCAACTCATTCTGCACTCCATCTAACCAATACCACAAAATCCTGATCATAAGAGACACTCTAACTCTTCCACATTACCGCAACACGACATACCTCTCTATATAAACTATATAAAACTCCAATCACCAAAAGCATAACTCACGATCCACACTTGTTACGTACACTCACACTAGATCCTCAAGTTCCTTTCTCTCATTGCCGCAAAACTCATACATAACTTAACATGACACTAATTCCCAACACCCTACACTCACTGTCCCAAAATATGATTATGAACCACCTGCAGCGTCCAGATCAGTACAACACATGTTCCACCAACTATTCCTACCTCCACACATCGCTCACAATATCGTGTCAACTACATTATATCTCTCTCGACACTAACTCCATACACTACCAACACAAACGCTGCTAGCTCCGTAACATATCATCCACTAGAAAATCCAATATCAAGATACTCATAACATCAAACGGAATGTTATAAATAGCGCCTACTCGATCGAGTAGAGGGCAGTCGATCGAGTACCCTAGACACTCGATCGAGTAAGCTACAGTACCCGGATATTTGCGGGATTCTTATACTCTCTTTTCATCCATCTTTCCTTATTTCTAATTCATTCATAAACTCTAATACCTTCATATCTCCCATCTTGCTCTCAAATCTTGTGATTGTGTTGATTTATTTGGTGATTTCCTTTGCTTATAATTGTTCTTTTACTTCCTATTTGATCAAGGTATGAATTTTCTTCTTATTTTAATGTTTTTCATCAATTAGAAACAATTAGGATGATAGAAAAATCTGAAAATTCGATTTATATGTGAGAAAATTTGCTTGTAATTGTTGTAATATGATCTAAGTGCTTCCCTTTTATGATTATTGTTGTTATTAATACAAAACTCAAGTAGAAATTGCATATAATGTGACCGAATTTTCTAGGGTTTGAGAATTTAAATTGATTTTTGGTTGTCTTTTACATGTTGAAGGATGAAATTTGAGTAATGTATGTTGTATATATCATGTGGGAAGTTGATTTTTGTGATTTTCACCTCAAAATTTGCCTTAAAACTCCGTCTTAAAAGTGCCCCAAACTGAAATTCGTGACATATATTTGGAAAATTTGTGTTGTACGTGGATGTATTTTGAAGAGTTGAGTCCTAAAATTGTAATAGTTGAGGTAATTCATGTTATTTATGCCAAAATTTTCACAGCTGTAAAGACCGTCTGAGCTATAAGAATTTGAAATTATACTCATAAATTTGAGCATTGTTGGTGATAATGTGTACTTAGATGATTCTTTCATGACTTAATTTGTGTAATTAGCATGTTTTGGTGCATACATGTTGGTATACTTAAACGATATGTTCAAACAGATGCCGAGACTAAACTTGGGGACCCGACAAAGTAAGAGGGGTAGGGCTTCCCAACCCGAAGTTGGGGAGGGTAGTGGATCGGTGGTACCAGTTGTACCAGAGTACTCTTCTGTAGTCTTTGTAGACTTTACACAACGGGAAAGGTTTGTAGCCTTACAATCCCGTAAGATAAGACCGACTCGCTGTGTGGACACCACTATTTTAGAGGACCTGGGTGTTGAGACGGATGTCCGTCATATTTTTGAGACTTTGGGGTTCACTGGGCTATACCGTTTACGGAAGCATTCCTATGCTTCTCTGACCTTGGAATTCATGAGCTCGTTTAAATACGAGCCGACAGAGTAGACTGTGCAATTCCGTCTTATGAACACCAGTTTCCTTTTAACCATGGACCTGTTTGCCTCCCACCTTGGTTTGGCTAAGCCTCCCAAGGGAACACCCCCATACTCCAAGTGCCTTACCAGGACCACTCAGGTATAAGGATACTACCATCTCGGTTGCCCGAGGTACTGAATATCATAAGACAATAAAGAAACGTACTTTTAAAGTAATTATAGATTAAGCGATTACATGTTATAACCAAAACTAATAAAAGGAATTACAAGTTTCTCATACGGACTACAGCTAAACTATCAAAGCTACTAGACTTCGTCTGACACAGCGGAAGACTTCTAACTGCCACGTGATGACTCATCCCAGCTATCTCATACGCGTCATATCACACCTGCTCAATAACTGCTCACCACCCCCGAATGGATCACCACAGTTTTTAAAACATTTAAACGGGGTCAGTACTAATCACACAATTCAATACATATATCAACAACAAGATAAACAGATAAATGAATCACACACACACACACACACACACCACCAACTCCCATCGTCTCAATACGACCGTCCACTGGACCACCACGCCAGATGGGGGACCGCAGCCATTCCCACCTAAGCCCCGCTCATCGTACGAGCGATAACCCTGTCCCATTAATGTGCACATCCCCTTTCGTGGCGGGTTCCACGAAGGGCGAAACTAGGGCGTGAGATCACTCCCGCAAGTGACCCCACTCAGCCGAGAACGCATCTCGAGAACCATCAACAAACACAACCATAATCACAATCACAATCACAATCATCATATCAAACAACTAACTACAGCACATCACCAATATCCCATTATGGGACTAATACTGAGTAGGAAATCCTACCTGGAAAGCACAACACGCAGACGGTATCTACAATTTGTATCAAAACGGCTCCTCTACGAATTCTCCTCCTATCATACATAACACATAAAGACTACACATCACAAACTACACACCAAAACCCCCAATTCCTAAATTAGGGTTTAACCAATCTTAACAAAACATTATAAAAACTATATTAAAAGCTTACCCTCGACGCAAGGAATCCAACGACACGAAAAACGACAAGAACCGACCGTCGAACTCCGGAATTGCTAAGAATGCGATTAGGAAGATGAACTGGTTGCTTTCTCTCTTAAACGGGGTTTTAGGTTTTGTAAAAGTGATTTAAAACAATGACGACTATGTTTAAATACCTTAATCGCATAATTAACAAAACCCGAGAAAACTCCCCGTAAAACCCGACACTCGATCGAGTACCCAAGGTACTCGATCGAGTACCCTCCTACTCGATCGAGTACCCCACTACTCGATCGAGTACCCAACAGTCGAAACTATTTTATCTCGCAACTTACCCTTACTCGACAGAGTAAGGGCTACTCGATAGAGTACCCAAAGACTCATAAATACGGAGTATTACAGTCTTCCCTCCTTAAAAGGAACTTCGTCCCGAAGTTCAACCCATACATAAAAACAACCATACGGACTCGACCAAGACACAACAACTTAGCTAAGGACTCAAGAACTCGACCGAACATAGAACATGAACTCTTAACACCCACTCCGCCAACTATGTTTACTTCCACAACATGACTCACTATATCGTATCTACCACATATATATCTCTCACGATACCAACTCCATACATAACCAACTACCATCCTCTAATGCTGCTAGCTCCATAATATCATCAACTATCAAATCCAATACCAAGACACTCATAGACATCAAACGGGATGTTACATTCTACCACCCTTAAAAGGAACTTCGTCCTCGAAGTTTACTCACACTCGTAACCTCATCATCCAACTGTCAACACTAGCGAAATATTCTCACACTCCTAAACATCACGCTACTACAAGCACGGTCATGACCTTTAATAAAATCACCCACAACACGAATAGATCTTTTATTCTACATCAAGACTCAACTTCCGAATGTATTACCATATGTACAAGCATCAAAATCTGTTTTATCGCATCCTACTCCTCTTAAGACAAATGTTACGTCCTCGTAACTCACTAATACCAAACCATATCTATATCTCATTACCCTCTGTACCACCACTTGTCAACGATAACCGTCTATAACCCAAACACTCACCATTCTTATATCCAAGGCTCCCATACATAAACATTTCCCATTCCTCACTCTCATTCGGCAAAACAGACCTAACCTATACCATAAACTCGTAACAAATCACCATACCCACTCTCCATTATTACTGCCAAACAACATACCTCTCTACGTAAGGCACTTATCTCCCAGAAGCATAACTCACGATCCGCACTCATTACGTACACGCACCCTAGATCCTCAAGTTCTTTCTTTCATACCGCAAAATTCATACACAACTTAACATGACACTAATTTCCCCAACACTCTACACTCACTGTCTTAATCAAAAGATTATGAACTACCTGCCGCTTTCAGGTCATTACAACACATGTTCCACGAATCATTTTCCATTACCATGTCTACCGATGTCTCATCTGAAAACAAGATCAAAATTACCGTAACAACCTCTCACAACCGTGTCCCATCAACAGATTATTACTATCCCATGACAACAACGAAACATATACAACTCTATTTCAATCATACTCTACCTCATTCCCAACTTAACCTGGTAAAGAAAACATGAATAAGCAAGACAACTGTCTATCAGCACAAACTGACACTCGCAGAGAGCAACATCAAACAAAACAACAATCTATGTATAACTGGTATGTACTTTCGAAACCCGAATCATAATCATCCCGCCTACTCCACCACAACCGGTGACGGCATCACAACACCGCCACCAACAGCCACACCGTAGTGCGAAAGTACCCGCATCACAGCACTATGTACCGTGCCCGGATCACCACCCGAGGCACCAAAACCACACCGATAGACATCACAACTGCATACAATTCCCATAAATACTGACTTAGCATAACTTCTCAGACAAGAAAAACTTACTCAAATCCACTTTATTAAATCACCACGCAACATATTATATGGATAAACAGATAAGCATCTCATGAACATCATCTCTACCATTTCCCGGGATACACATGTGTTATCAATACACATAAAATTATAACTAGCTATGTCAAATCAATCAAATTATTATCTTTTTGGATATCATTAAATTAAATTACCGTGTCCAACATATATATTACCGAACATTCATAAAACAACTTTATAATTATCACACCATACCACTTCTTGTGAGGTCAGAACCTCACACAAACATTTACACATATCATAGACCCGTAATCACAACCAACTAGTCAATCCTGACCACGTAAGTTACCACTCGAAAAAGGTTACCTGCTGCCCGAGTTTAACTCATATGCCCCTCATAACATATTCCCCCATTCGCACAACCATCACTTCCTGCCAAATATAACCATACCTTCACTATTCAACTAATAGCGTCCGCCTCATCTAACCACATCTTATACCCTCTCACAATCATACACAACAATCAGGTCCCTACCAAATCAACCTCTTTAGAATTGTTACCTTTCTAATATTCCATCACTCTTAACCATTAGTGATAACACCACAATGCCACCGCTGCTCGTATATAAAATCTCTTACACTCATATCAAAATAACATGGTTTTTCTCCTATTTTTGGTTAACATTGCAAATAACGAACATCAAACCCATCCACAAAATTACCTCAACATTATTCCCAATGCTATCTTATTTGTATTGTCATCCAACTCTCCACCAAATACCTCGTATCGTGCCAATACTCCACCAACTTCTTACTCCCTTAATTCCTCGAAACTCATTACCTATCATGTTGCCCTGAAACTCCTATATAACCTTTAGCTAACATCCTCGTGATACCATCACATATTTCGATGATTTCTCATCTTTATATCACATAGCTCCGGTGAACATTTTCCTCAGCTTACTTTTATCCTTCTTTTCTCTTTACACTCAATAATACCAATTAATAGTTCAACTCCTTATTCCTTCTAGCTAACTCTTTAGAAATCTGGTTACCCCTTCGTTGCTTCAAAACTCAGTTCCATTATTTTCTACCGACATCATCTCACTCTTTCTTCCCATGGATCTTCTCTTATTATGCTATCACTCATACTTGCCACTAATCTATCCATAGAACCAACGTTTAATGTTCAAACAATTGCATCTCCCTTTTTACATCTCTAGAAATCAGAATTCATTTAATACCGTTAATTACCCAAGGAACTCACACAGTAGTTTCATCTTTTAATAAACCAAACCTCCCAAACTCACTCACTGTCTACAAATACATCTCGCGACATGTCTCCACAAAGTTCACTATATATTACTCTTCTCAACCCCTTTAAACGAACTTTCACTACATAAATCCATAACCCACACGACTCCTAACCATTTCCCTCCATAACTCTTTACACATCTCAAGCTGCCACTATCCGCATTCTTACTTTCAATATTTTCATTCTCACGTTCATTATACTCACATCATCCCTTGCCTATATTCACTTATTTTTACATTACTCAACACACAATCATATCACTCATCCCGTCTCGCAAAACGTGCGCCATGCCTCAATAAACTATACCAATCTTCCTTTTCTTTTTCCACCATCTATCATAATCACATATAACTCATGTCCTCCCCACCGAACTCATACTCATCATAGTGCCACTCTTTACATCATAAGATTGGGTAACTTACGCTTCAGGACCAACACATACGTAAAACAATACATAAAGAAGTAATACAACACCTTTGAATTAAACATAATATGCAACGAATGTCAAAAGACAAACATATGACCCGAAATACGCATATGACCTGCACAGACCCCACTCGATCGAGTACCAGAACCTACTCGATCGAGTTGAGGCTACTCGATCGAGTGCCCAACATGCTCGATCGAGTGCCCCGACTCCAGAACCCAAACAGACCTTCTGATCTCTGACTTACTCGACCGAGTAGCCCGACTACTCGATCGAGTGACCCCATACTCGATCGAGTGCCCGAGGTACTCGATCGAGTGCCCAAAAACACGATTCTGGTCAAAATACGACAAGTACCCACTCGATCGAATCAAACCCACTCGATCGAGTCATGCAGACTCGTGAATACTACCCGCATGTTATCTCACATACCCCAACGTACTATGCATTCATTATTAATTCAACATTATGATTACAACTACGCATTCAAATCTGCGCGACTCCTCATACAATCAACAAAATAATCTACTTCGTGTTATTAAGTGCCACGTTATAAACAACCATCATGCTTTTCATCCAATTCGTTATACAAAACACATATCATTGAACCTCTATTCTTCATGTTACTACTCACCAAAAGCCAAACATTACCATCTATCATGCTCATATAACATTCAACTTTCAATCATGTATTACCCGCATGTTTTAAATTTTCATAACTTTTCATAACACAAACCACACCCATACACTACAAATCCTATTCCCATGTTGCTAATACAACAACATTACAAATCCACTTCATCACACATCATCATATACGAACTACTTTCTTTTTCTACCATATCATTCATCATTCTCATATACTTTTCCAACGATTCCAACCAACATGTAAGCCAACTATCATGCAACATGCTTTCAACAAACCCTATACAGCACAATTAACATACACGTCGCACATATACACACGGACTCCACGTTCCCATACCATGTGACTGGCTTAAGTATCATGGGGCCAAGATTTTGAAGTGAGGGCGCCTACTCACCCAAAACCTAGCATCAGCCGGGGCTCCCATTACACATACACCAGGTTCATTTTATTAGACTCCCTATGTTCATTATGTTCATTTGTTACAGGTTCCAAAATCGTCGCTCTGATACCATTTGTAACACCCCCATACTCCAAGTGCCTTACCAGGACCACTCAGGTATAAGGATACTACCATCTCGGTTGCCCGAGGTACTGAATATCATAAGACAATAAAGAAACGTACTTTTAAAGTAATTATAGATTAAGCGATTACATGTTATAACCAAAACTAATAAAAGGAATTACAAGTTTCTCATACGGACTACAGCTAAACTATCAAAGCTACTAGACTTCGTCGACGACACAATGAAGACTTCTAACAGCCACGTGATGACTCATCCCGGCTATCCCATACGCGTCATATCACACCGCTCAATAATCGCTCACCACCCCGAACGGATCACCACATTTTAAAACATTTAAACGGGTCGACTAATCACACAATTCAATACATATATCAACAACAAGATAAACAGACAATGAATCACACACACACACACACACACCACCACTCCCATCGTCTCAATATCGACCGTCCACTTTGGACCACCACGCCGGGGGACCGCAGCCATTCCCACCTAAGCCCCGCTCATCGTACGAGCGATAACCCCGTCCCATTAATGTGCACATCCCCTTTCGTGGCGGGTTCCACGAAGGGCGAAACTAGGGCGTGAGATCACTCCCGCAAGTGACCCCACTCAGCCGAGAACGCATCTCGAGAACCATCAACAAACACAACCATAATCACAATCACAATCACAATCATCATATCAAACAACTAACTACAGCACATCACCAATATCCCATTATGGGACTAATACTGAGTAGGAAATCCTACCTGAAAGCACAACACGCAGACGGTATCTACAAATTTTGTATCAAAACGGCTCCTCTACGAATTCTCCTCCTATCATACATAACACATAAAGACTACACATCACAAACTACACACCAAAACCCCCAATTCCTAAATTAGGGTTTAACCAATCTTAACAAAACATTATAAAAACTATATTAAAAGCTTACCCTCGACGCAAGGAATCCAACGACACGAAAAACGACAAGAACCGACCGTCTCGAACTCCGGAATTGCTAAGAATGCGATTAGGAAGATGAACTGGTTGCTTTCTCTCTTAAACAGGTTTTAGGTTTTGTAAAAGTGATTTAAAACAATGACGACTATGTTTAAATACCTTAATCGCATAATTAACAAAACCCGAGAAAACTCCCCGTAAAACCGGACACTCGATCGAGTACCCAAGGTACTCGATCGAGTACCCCCTTACTCGATCGAGTACCCCAGCTACTCGATCGAGTACCCAACAGGTCAGAAACTATTTTATCTCGCAACTTACCCTTACTCGACAGAGTAAGGGCTACTCGATAGAGTACCCAAAGACTCATAAATACGGAGTATTACAGGATCTCTCCGTGACATTCCAGCTGAGTGCGGGGTTTGCCGCCTTATGCCTTGTATTACCGGGAAATCAGCTCCTACCGCTAGTAACATGTTGATTAATGATGTGCAACATGTTACCTTGAGGATCTTCCTACGTGCCGTGTCGAATCTTCTTTATGAGAGGTCTGATATGAGTAAGTTGAACTCCCACGAGTTGTTGCTTCTGATGGCTTACCTTAACCCCGAGCGGACCGAGCGGGTGACCTTTAATGCTCCCGCTATGGTTTGTGCCAGTCTTACTTTGATGGCCTCCTCTAGTACTAGGTTCCTGAGTTGTGGTGCTATTGCCACCCGGTTAGCTGAAAAGCTAGCTTCTTTTGAGGCTTCCTCCGAGTACGTTCCCTTAGCCACCCCAGTGCCTACCATGGATAGAGATTATTTCCTCGACCTGAAATGGTTGAGAACCTTGGCGGATGGTAGCCTAGCATGGAGGGTGTGGGGCATGAGCTGGATGAGGATACCGGCTCCTGAGCACCTCCCACCGACTGAGCCTTTAGCTGCGACAGTGGTAGCTGCCGATTCTGATGAGGAAGAGGATGAGAATGCACCTCCGGCGAGACAGACATACCTCATTGATGATACGATCCTTCAGGTTATGCCCGAGCCGAGAAAAAGGGAGAATGTGAGAGCTGCAGAGGATAGACCCAGGTTAGGGAGAGGACCACGTCGTGTGAGGGAGAGGATGGCTGAGACCCAGCCATAACCGGCAGCACCACCACAGCACCCGTTTCCTTGTTACCCTTACCTTGATACCCCGGCGACACGTGAGAGCAACCTGGCAGAGAGAGTGTCTTCTACCTTGACGCTTCAGAACATGCACGAGATGGCATATACTCAGGGTATTGGGACCGAGGGACCGCATCCAGTGTGGTGGAGGGTAGCTGGTGGCTACAGCGGGGTTTTCCACTCTTACGGGGTGGACATGTCCACATGGGGAGCACCTCAGTCATACCCTTACGGCGGCTTGACCCCTTGGTATGTGAGGCCAGATGCTGGAGCCGGTGGTGATGCAGGTGTTGGTACGTCAGGAGCAGGCACCTCAGGTGGTGGTGGATATGAGTATGATGTCATGGATGAGCAGCAACAGCAGCAGGAGTGATACTCATTTTCTTATCTTGATTAGTAGTTGCATCGGATGTTAGTTTGCTTTGGTTGGAATATTCTCTTTTCGTACTTTTTATGTTCGGTTTGTATGGGTGGCCATAAGGCCGTGCTTGCTTTTTCTAGACTTGTTTGCAGTATTTATGGTCGGGTTATCATCCGGCTCGCGGTTATGCGATTGTGTATATATACTATGTGTGATGTTAGAGAAGTTTTGGAGTAGCATTTGACCTGTGGCCACTCGACCGAGTGCCCCTCACTCGATCGAGTAGCTGCAGGTATGGCAGCTAAAGAGTAATCTGATTTCGGGCTACTCGATCGAGTAGCTAAGACACTCGATCGAGTAGGGCTAGCTCGACCGATTGCCTAACCCACTCGATCGAGTAGCACTGTTACAGAAACTTTTCGAAAATTTAATTGTTTGAATGTTTCTATTTTGCATATTTTGATACTTATAATGGTTATTGAAGGTTAGTGGCATGTTTGGGTCGACTTATTAGTTATGCATGGGTCCATACTTGCCTTATAAATGATATTCTGTGGGAATAGATGTGACACAAAGGTTTTTTTTATTGCATTCACAAGCAAGCCTAACTTATTTATTATCGAAAAGACTTGTTAATTATTTCACAGAATTTCCATAACTACATTTTATACAATTGATATGTGCATGTTTTATGGTTCTTCACAATTATCCTCGTAAGGTAGTACACACACACACACACACACACACACACACACACACACACACACACACACACACACACACACACACACACACACACACACACACACACACACACACACACATATATATATATATATATATATATATATATATATATATATAAGACTATATTAGTCGTGATTAATGAGTAATGTCGACAAGGTGCAGTTTGTGTTAGAAAATTTACTTATGGTGAACTTCGGGGACGAAGTTCCTTTTTAGGGGGGAAGAGTAATGTCGTGAAATAAAAAGGCCGATATTATAATAATTTTGTTGTATACTATACTAATTTCGTTGTTGTTTGTAATGCTCGCTATTGTCTCTGTTATATTCTCGCATGAAGTTGTAATTGTTTTAATTGTTGTAGTTGTTTTAATTGTTTTGAGGGGTAATTTGTATGTTTAAGTAAAAGTTGAGTAATTTACAATGAAAAGATAGTCATAAAGAGATGAGTGTGTCGGGAACGGTAACGAAGTGTTTGAATCGTTGTGTGGCATGTTTTGGTGTTGATGGTTGTGTACTAGTGAAAGTATAGTCCCGTAGTGCGTGACTAAGAGTTTGGTGTAGTAGTATAGTTGTTGGTCATGTTGGTACATGTTGTGAGTTTGGTACTTCAAGTTGTGGGTCGTAGAAGTTGGTGTATATGGTGTGTCGGGCAGTGATGATGATGACATAGTGGGGTAATACTTCTAGAGAGTAGTGACCTGTGTCGGGAGAACAATGCTGTCAACCTTGGTTTCTGGTCGTGCGGTTGGGGAAGGGTGAGTTGAACTTCGGGGACGAAGTTCTTTTTAAGGGGGGAAGACTGTAATACCCATCCTTTTAGGGACCTGTTGACCAACGTTGACCGACTTTTGGGGGCAGGCAATAGCCCTAGTGATGCGTGCCGGAGTTACCTGATGCCTTGATTGCCTTTAGAAGTGAGTGGTACTCGATAGAGTAGAGGCTACTCGATCGAGTAGCTTGGGTACTCGGTCGAGTAGGGCCACTCGATCGAGTAAGTTGGTTACTTGATCGAGTAGCGTCTTTTCAGCGAGGGTTTATAATCGTGTTTTGTTAAAACCGCAAATCATTTCCGCCGCCTCCCTTCAGATCTATAGGTCGCCTCCCTCCTTTCCCTTCACCAAATACCTTCCATGGGAGCCTTTGAGGATGCTAGTGTTGGAGTAAGTGTCCCCGACAATAATGCGATCACAATTGTCGATCATATTGATCACATATTTAAATCTCATATTAAGAATACGAAAGGGATGATATATTACATATATAGTCAACTGGTCCACACATATCGGTAATGATTGGCTGGCTAGAGTTTGACATTACTGTCGTGCGACGGTGGTGATCAGTTGATCCCTTAAGGTCACACCTAAAGGACGATTCCCTTAATTGAAAAAGATTAATTAATTGTATGACGATACAAGTTAATTAATTCCTTAAAATTGACTAAATTTAGTCGAACAAATTACTTGGAGAGATTTCGAGTTTTGAAATCGAGGCACGGAAATTATTATTTAATTATGCGATAATTAATTATTTGAGACGGGAATTAATAATTAACGGTTAATTATTAAAATTTGTATTAATTGACTAATGTGATTAGTATTGGCACGTAAAATATATGTGCAGTTGTATACGTATATTTACAGAGTGTTGTTGATCAAATTAATCGGAAATTATTTGAACATAAGACGATGTTTAAAATAAAATTACACGTGTTTGTGCGACAAATATAAGAACCAAAATGGACCCGTAAATGGGTCATTTATACCGTGTAAAACATGCCTTGTTTTGTGTGCACTAGACACAAAAGAGACAAGTTTAAAGCATGCCTTGATTTCTATTGGTTACTCTAACCAAAGCAATTTTTGTCTAACCCATGCACAAAAGCTATTGGGCATGGAAAAGACAAAAACTACACTCCCTATACCCATTCAAAAAAAACGGGCCACTCCCCCTTATCATACATTATGATTGTTGTTGTTCATTTTTATTAGATGATAAGAAAAGGGTGAGAAAAATTAAGATTCTCTCTAAAATTACACAAGAAGCTTTGTGTTCTTTTGTTCATAAAAATTCTAATAAACTCCATATTATACTAGTGTAGTATTTATACACTTATTAGATTTATTTTAAGGTTACTTACATCAAGATCTAGTTAATCTTTATGTGGGTATTTTGGGTTAGTCTTGGGTGCAATCAAGAGGAGGTTTTCTACTTTGAAAACTTGGGTTATGAAGGATCATCCCAAAGTATTTGAGCTCAAGAACTAACAAGAAGGATATCTTGTTGGTGCCCATATGATGACCGAAATTTAGATGGTGAGAAATCGATTTTCTTATCTCTTCTTATTTAGTTTGCATGCATAAGATCTAAATTAATTTTATGACTAAATTAATTTGTAACATATAAGAATATGTTGAGTATAATGAGATATAGATTTCTAACAAGCGGTATCAAGAGCCTTTGGTTGTTTGCATGCAAATCGGTTATAGTTTTTCCGAGTTATACGATTAACATATAAAACTTGTAAATTTGTGTTATTATGATATATCACGAAATAAATTATGCATATTAAAGTTTCTGGTCCTAAAATTTATTTAGGATTTTTGGGTTATTTTATGGATTTTTATTGTTCATTTTATATAATAATGGCATTAAAATGTGAATTTATGATAAAAATGTCATTTTCGGACTAAAGTTAGCTAAACTTCGAATTTTCAAGTGGTTTTTGGATATGATTTCACATATATTATTCTTAGATGACCTGTAAATTTTCAGAATTTTTGGAGTTTGTATACTCGAAATATGGATTTTTCATGATAAAAATCGAATTTAAATGAAAAATGGCTTAATATGAGATAAATTTCGAATCTGGTCATAGAAATTTAGTATGTTGTCACATGAAATTTTACAAGATGTGTGTAAAATAATTGGCTATAATGAAGTCTTTATGCATGATTTATGAATTTTTTGATGAAAAATAACATAAATAGTGATTTAATTAGTGAATAATTGCTAAAACATTTTTCATGACTAAGGAAAAACGTCACATGTTGCATTTTATTATCGTTTTTAGATCTAAAATTGAAAAGTTGATGAATATAATTTTTCTCATGTTTTTATGATTTTAATTGATAAATCCGATAATCCGCAACATAGTTTTTCCGATAATTTTTCAAAATTTTAACCTAATTTTTTGAACATTATGAGTGTTATGGTATTTTTCCAGAATGTTCATGAGTTTAAATTTCAAATTTTGAATTTACTTGAAATTTTTTGTGATTTATTTGAAGTTTTTAGCATTTTATTGTAATTTTGAGTCCATTAATGAACAATTTTAAGAAAATATAAGTTAATTATAGTCAAATAGTTAGTGGAGACTGATTTTGAGTCCTAATTTGGTTAGGATAATTAACTTGTGCATAAATATGATTTTATGTAATTTATTGTGATTTTAAAAGGTTGAATCACGCAAATCCGTAAAAACCGTTTAATATACGATATTGGCTCCTTAAAGGCGATTTAGCATAAAATTGGGCATGTTCATACATATTATAATGCTGCATTTTATTTATGATTGTCATAATTTTATTTTATGTAATTTTGAATTATGTAATTTTTACTTAGTATGACCTTAGTTTTTAATTGGTATTACCCGAAATGTATGGGAATATCGATTCGGTTGTAATTTATTGTGAGCTCGTATCACCGTTTTGTAATTTAATAGATTTATTTTATTTTAATTACAAATGTATAATAGGAAATTATGTAATTTGTTATGTAATTTATTTATTCCGGAGTTCCTTGAAGACGGTGTCACTCAAGAAGGCGATACATAAAGACGGTGTTACCTCGAGATGCGTGCCAAAACCGAAGTTCAATGTAACACCCGCCATTTTTGTAATCTATTTTCGTAACCGTATTTTATTTACGATTACGATTATATTTGTATGACTCGGAATTATCTGTGAGCTATTTCTTTTCTTTCTTTGAATTCTTAAGTTCTCTTATGTCTCGAATATTTCCTTGTTTTCGAGAATTATTGTTATTTCTAACTATTTCAGCTTCGCCTTATTTATTCATTTTAATTCGAATTCTAATTCTACTCCGAGTTAATTCGTTGGACTTCGGAAATTATTTCCATTGAACCCTATTTTTATTCTTACTCATTTCTAATCTCATATATTTTAATTCTTATTTATGAGATTTGAATTTTTATCTTTTAATTCACGGTTTTAATTTATTTATTTAATTAAATCCTTTCTTAGTTGTTTTGCAGTCCAATTTTTCAAATGGACCGAGTTTTATTCAAATGATCATTTTAAGATCAAAATCCAAGCCTTTTTCGAGATATTTTAAAAGGTGTTTAACATCTTTTTATTTTATTTGCTCACATCATATCTTATCATTCACATTTCTATCCTTCTTGCAAAAAAAAAAAAACAGTGGAACGTAACCCTACTGCTTCCGCCGTTCTCTACTTCCAAAAATAAAATTTACGTACGTGCTTGCCTTTTTGCTTCTTTATTTCCGTTTTACAAATTAATCTACGTACGTGCTTGCCTTCTTGCTTCTTTATTTCGATCGACCTTCCCTCATCATCCGTTCATCCTATTCTAAGGGTTTGTAGAGGAGATATTAAAAGCTAGCATATGTGGATTCGGATTCGTAACAAGGTAACTACGACGTTACTCGGTATTACATCGATTTAATTGTTGTAGTTGTATGTATTATTGCATTTTTGTGGTTTTATAAAGATTTATTCATTAATATGATTTTTGAACCATATAATTTCTGATCCCTTAATGTTTATAAATTATTTTGACTATGTATAAATTTTATTTTGTCAATAGGAATTTATTTGGTTGATTTGCAAGTTTTATGATTAAACCGATTAATATGATATAAAGATGGTATAAATTCGTTTTTATGATTTCCAGGAGGTTTCAATTATTTTTCTGGGTTAAATGATAGATTTTAAAATACCATGAATTTTCGTGGTAATTATTTTGGAGTTTTAGTATTTATTTCGTAATTTAAGTATTGACGCAGTTTCTGCGATTATAGCGATTATGTTCGGTTTTAATTATGTTAAAAATACTAAATAAAATTGTAAATTTACAATATTTTAGTATATGGCAGAGACATGGAGTATTAGGTTGTGTATAAATTTGTAGGTCTTCAATCATTATTTTCGATTTATGGTGTAATTTACAAGTTTGATGAAAACCGTTGTTAAACCTCACAAATATGTTCGTCTGTTTGTAAAAATCATATCACCTGTTTCTATTTTGAATTTGCAAAAGTGTAAAGAATAAACTCCTGTTATTTTGAAGTGTGGAGTCTGCATAAAAAATTTCATAAAATTTAGACTTACCGTTTGGTCAGAATAAATTATTTGTGAACAGCTCGCCTGTAAAACGCGTTTCTGACTTCTCTCAAAGATTCATTTTTAAAAGATATTTTGCTTTTGATACCGTATCTAATCTTTTTCTCAATGAAGATTTATCATGTTTAATTATGTTTAAAATTATGCCTTGCCTTAAAATGTTTTCTAAAAGTGGATTTATGAACTGAAACATTATGGGTGACGTTTTCTGACAGTTTTTAGAAATGAATTTTTAGACCTCTGATACTTTCCTAATTTAAAGTTTGTTAAAAAATGAAAGTTGTAGCCAAAAGCTACAGGAAACCATGAAAATTGGCCTTGCGTCATTTCGATTTTTCTTTAATTAATTATTAATTTTACAATATTGCTGTTCAGTTTTACAAACTAGTGTAGAACTCCGTCTCATTAAAGCCTAAGTAATAAGTCTTTGCTAAAGTACCTTAAGTCAAAGGATGGTCTTTAAAGTTTAATTTCAGTAACTAAATTTATTTGAAGTCCTTAAATAAATTTTATACTTTTGGATTTAAGTTTAAGTTTTCTAACTCAAGGAAAATAAAAGTGTAGTTCTTTTACGAACCATTTGAATAATATACTATATCACTTGGAATACTTTTAAGTTTGGAATAATGAAAGTAAAGGCAAAGAATAATAAACTAAGGCATACGGTTTTACTAAAATGGCTATATGGTTGGGTATCCTGCGGGCGGTACAGATCGTCGTAGAGTCATGTACATGTACTTAGACTAGGACTTCGCACTGCGTGGTAAGTCGTGTCCTATTATAGTTTGTTGTCTAGTTAGTGAGCTTGGAGTTGGTCATCTTAGCGTGACACTGGGTTCCCGAAACTAGTAAAGATGCTGCGGTGTCAAAAGTATAGCTGAAGTGGATATCTAGCCTGAACTAATTATTTTCATTCTATCTTTTGAATATTTTGCTTTTAAGCATGCAGCACGTTGGTTAACGTGATTTGGTAATCATATTTTGTTACTTATGTTTTATAACATTTCAATTTACTTTGATATATTATTTGCATCTGTAACATTTATATCATGTGATATGGCTGGGAGAACGTCGAGTTACTCCCCACTGATTGTGGCTGTTATGTTTATAACATGACAGGTGTTAGCCTTGCTGGGATTTCTGTGTGAGCTAGCGAGTAGTTTGCAGATCCTACTCTGTTCTTTCTGCTTTCTTTTATGGTTTTAGTCTTGAACACTTTTGGAGGTTTTCTTTATTTTCGCCCTTTTATAAAAGTGGCATTTGTTTAGACTTAACCATTTAATTTTATCCTTGTGAATTTTATACATTCTCAATTTATAACAGATAGAACTTTTATCTTTGTGTATTTAATCCCATTCGACAGTGTTTCCGCCACTGTTTTGCACTAGATTTTATAGGGGATTACAGTTGGTATCAGAGCATCACTGCTCCCGACGCTCACACATTGATCTTTAGGAAAATGCCTAATAAATGATTTGACTAAATAAATGATTTAGTGAGAGATGGGTAGAAATCAATAAGGACTTGGATGTTAGACTATGTGTTCCTGCAAAATCAATGACTAGCATTGAATCTATGTTTTATTTCTCCGATGAAGAAGATGAACGAAGGTGGACATGGACGTGATGTTTTTCCGGACCATAACGCAATCATTATGGTGATAATGAACGCGCTTAACAACCTAGCTAACCGCTTGGAGAACTTGATGCCACAAGGAAGAGACAATGGTTGTTCCAGCCCAGATTCAGTTTTGCTCAAGCTACAGACCAGTTGGCCAAGAGAGGACTCAAGTTCCATAATGGTGCAGTACACCCAGAGTAATTACACTGTGGATCCGTCAGATGGAGCGACCCAAGACTGGTGTGTTTGTTTTCTCTACAAGGTGATGGAGTGATCCAACGAGCCATATTGCGTACTCTGGATGTCTGAAGATTCCTTCTCTGATCTCAGACTTTATTAGTCTGCGATCATCATTCTTATTCCTTCAATCTTTTTCTGTCTTAGCCGATTCCAATGTCCTTATTATAAATTTTCATCTCCTATTCTGATGAATTAATCCTTCTTTGTGATTCCTCCACATTGGTATCTATTCTCGTGAGATTCATTGGTTAAACTGACTCTTCTTGAAGAAATGTGATGGAAGTTAAGTAAGTTTGAGGTTTAGTAAAGTCTTGTTACTTATGGTTTGAGGATAGTGAGTTTTACCCTTAATGCCTATCTTGTGAGAGCTTTCATTCCATAAGGATTAACTTGAATGGTGGCTAGTGGATTATGGACTTAGGATTTTAGCTTAGATGTTGGCTTTGAAGTATAAGCAGCTTGCATATTTTGGTCTAGATGTGATTAAGGTATTTATAGTAAGCATGTATCATTATTGGTTGACCTAGATTAATCTCAGTTTTGATTCTTATGGATTTAGATTGTTGAGTTCTGATGTAAGGTTATAACCTTGGGACTTTTGGTTGTGTGACTTATCTTTATTTGGGTTGTTTAGTGTTAACCTTGGAAATAAGGAGTGTCTTAGCTCAACTGCAGTTTGGATTGATTATATTGATTTGAAGAATTAAGAACCTGAAGTTGGGAATTATGCATACCTATCATATCTTAATGTCTTAACCTTAGTACTGGTATTTCTCGGAGGAATATTTTGGTCCGAATTACCTTAAAGGAAATTATTGTTTGATGACCTTATATGATCGAAATTGTTGCTTGGTTGAGTTCTTAACCCCCTAGCTGTTGCAGTGTTATGATTGGGAATTTAATGAACTTCTAAAAGACTTTGATGGACTTCTAAGAGAGCTTTATCTTCTTTAGATTGTACTTGTGGATGTTAGAGGCATTGTTGATTTCAGTTCAGAGGAATTCTCATCAGAGCTTTGTTAGACGATGTTTTCTGTTTGGTGTTTCGAGGAGTCTTATGGATTTTATAACTTGAGGAATTTAGTTAGTCGGTTGGATGTTGAAGTACTTGATGGATTTTTACCATGATGTTTTCAGAGGATGATCAGTCATGTAAGGATTTGAGATGGAAGTTGTGTTAATCGATACTTTTGGAGGATGTAGACTAGGAAATTTGGCAATTATGAGCTTGACAACTTAGTTGCCTAAGTTTAATAACCTTGGTGTTGTTTTCGATGGAAATAGAAAAAGCTTGGGTTCCATAGAGGAGTCGTACCAAGAATCTTGAGATCTTTAACCTCTTCTATAATCCTTGAGAGAGCTTTGTATAGCTCTTGAATTTCTCATTCTCACTTCTTCACCTGAGCATCTGTTACTACCTTAACCTTGGCTTAAGTTTGAAAACTTTTACCTTTAGCCTTTTTCCCCGAATATTTCTGTTTTATACAAGGTTTGACTCCTATAAAGTTTTGATTATCTTTGAAATCTATGATTTTAAAGTGTAAAACTTCCATTTTCGTTTTACTCTTGGTTAGTATCTAAATTTTGTCCTGTCTTGAAATGTTTTTAAAACTCGTTCGAAAGTATTTCGGAATTATTTCGAATAATTTTGTTTGGATGCTTCTAAAACTTTCAAGAGTTATGTTGTATTTACAAATTCAATTTGTACAAAGGTTTTAAGTACAATTTGCACTCCTTCTTTTGAATCTCGAGATGTTTATCCTCTTTCATAATCCTTGAGAGAGTTATATATGACTCTTAAATCCTTCTCTCCTTTGCTTTAGTTTCAAACTTTTGTCTTGATTTACCGTTGACCTTTTTCCTCGGATATTTCCATTTTATACAAGAGTTTCGGCTTTTACCAAGTTTGGTTCTCGGAAATTTTAATTTTGAGTTATGATTTAAAAACATTTCATATCTAGTGTTACTCTGGATTAGTGTCTAAACTTGGTTTTGTTTCAAAATGTCTTAAAACTCGTTTGGAAATATACAGGAATTGTTTCAAATAAAGTTATTTAATGCATAAAAAAAAAACCATTCAAATGTTATGTTGTATATACGAATTTGATTTCTCGTGAACCTTTTTCTTTGAGAAATTCCATTTTACACAAAATATTTTGACTTTTATAAAGATATTTTGATTATCTTGGAAATTTTGAATTATGACTAGTTTCAAAGTTTTGAACTTCTCTTCTCTTTTAGTTTTGAGCTATCATTTAAATTGGTTTGGTTTCGAAATGACTTGAAATTCGTTTGAAAATACTTCCGAATTTTGTTTTTCAATACTTTGATGCCTTGAGAAACTTTCAAAAGTGGTGTTGTATTTCAAAAATTATTTGTTCAAAGGTTTTAAGTAAAATTGGCACATTTACTTTTGAATTTCTACATTGGTGGATGCTAGGACTTGTCATTAAAGACGTCTAATGACCGGTTCAGTACTTGCTGATGCACGGTTGTAAGATTTGATTTTTCCAATGTTGACTTACCCTTATCTTGGACGACAAAATCCTGGTTCGCGACAGTATTCCCTCGTTCCATGAGATGAGATAAGTGATTTTTAATAGTTCAATTTTGAAAACTGGTTTAAAAATTGTTTGACCTCAACGATGATTTTTCTGAATTTAAGTGTAAACTCAAATGATTTAGAAAAAAAAAAACAAAAAAAAATCTTGTTCTTTAAAGTTTGTTTTCTACTTTTAAGTTTCGAGGACGAAACTTTTTCTTAGTGGGGGAGGTTGTAACACCCGCCATTTTTGTAATCTATTTTCGTAACCGTATTTTATTTACGATTACGATTATATTTGTATGACTCGGAATTATCTGTGAGCTATTTCTTTTCTTTCTTTGAATTCTTAAGTTCTCTTATGTCTCGAATATTTCCTTGTTTTCGAGAATTATTGTTATTTCTAACTATTTCAGCTTCGCCTTATTTATTCATTTTAATTCGAATTCTAATTCTACACCGAGTTAATTCGTTGGACTTCGGAAATTATTTCCATTGAACCCTATTTTTATTCTTACTCATTTCTAATCTCATATATTTTAATTCTTATTTATGAGATTTGAATTTTTATCTTTTAATTCACGGTTTTAATTTATTTATTTAATTAAATCCTTTCTTAGTTGTTTTGCAGTCCAATTTTACAAATGGACCGAGTTTTATTCAAATGATCATTTTAAGATCAAAATCCAAGCCTTTTTCGAGATATTTTAAAAGGTGTTTAACATCTTTTTATTTTATTTGCTCACATCATATCTTATCATTCACATTTCTATCCTTCTTGCAAAAAAAAAAACAGTGGAACGTAACCCTACTGCTTCCGCCGTTCTCTACTTCCAAAAATAAAATTTACGTACGTGCTTGCCTTCTTGCTTCTTTATTTCCGTTTTACAAATTAATCTACGTACGTGCTTGCCTTCTTGCTTCTTTATTTCGATCGACCTTCCCTCATCATCCGTTCATCCTATTCTAAGGGTTTGTAGAGGAGATATTAAAAGCTAGCATATGTGGATTCGGATTCGTAACAAGGTAACTACGACGTTACTCGGTATTACATCGATTTAATTGTTGTAGTTGTATGTATTATTGCATTTTTGTGGTTTTATAAAGATTTATTCATTAATATGATTTTTGAACCATATAATTTCTGATCCCTTAATGTTTATAAATTATTTTGACTATGTATAAATTTTATTTTGTCAATAGGAATTTATTTGGTTGATTTGCAAGTTTTATGATTAAACCGATTAATATGATATAAAGATGGTATAAATTCGTTTTTATGATTTCCAGGAGGTTTCAATTATTTTTCTGGGTTAAATGATAGATTTTAAAATACCATGAATTTTCGTGGTAATTATTTTGGAGTTTTAGTATTTATTTCGTAATTTAAGTATTGACGCAGTTTCTGCGATTATAGCGATTCTGTTCGGTTTTAATTATGTTAAAAATACTAAATAAAATTGTAAATTTACAATATTTTAGTATATGGCAGAGACATGGAGTATTAGGTTGTGTATAAATTTGTAGGTCTTCAATCATTATTTTCGATTTATGGTGTAATTTACAAGTTTGATGAAAACCGTTGTTAAACCTGTCAAATATGTTCGTCTGTTTGTAAAAATCATATCACCTGTTTCTATTTTGAATTTGCAAAAGTGTAAAGAATAAACTCCTGTTATTTTGAAGTGTGGAGTCTGCATAAAAAATTTCATAAAATTTAGACTTACCGTTTGGTCAGAATAAATTATTTGTGAACAGCTCGCCTGTAAAACGCGTTTCTGACTTCTCTCAAAGATTCATTTTTAAAAGATATTTTGCTTTTGATACCGTAGCTAATCTTTTTCTCAATGAAAATTTATCATGTTTAATTATGTTTAAAATTATGCCTTGCCTTAAAATGTTTTCTAAAAGTGGATTTATGAACTGAAACATTATGGGTGACGTTTTCTGACAGTTTTTAGAAATGAATTTTTAGACCCCTGATACTTTCCTAATTTAAAGTTTGTTAAAAAATGAAAGTTGTAGCCAAAAGCTACAGGAAACCATGAAAATTGGCCTTGCGTCATTTCGATTTTTCTTTAATTAATTATTAATTTTACAATATTGCTGTTCAGTTTTACAAACTAGTGTAGAACTCCGTCTCATTAAAGCCTAAGTAATAAGTCTTTGCTAAAGTACCTTAAGTCAAAGGATGGTCTTTAAAGTTTAATTTCAGTAACTAAATTTATTTGAAGTCCTTAAATAAATTTTATACTTTTGGATTTAAGTTTAAGTTTTCTAACTCAAGGAAAATAAAAGTGTAGTTCTTTTACGAACCATTTGAATAATATACTATATCACTTGGAATACTTTTAAGTTTGGAATAATGAAAGTAAAGGCAAAGAATAATAAACTAAGGCATACGGTTTTACTAAAATGGCTATATGGTTGGGTATCCTGCGGGCGGTACAGATCGTCGTAGAGTCATGTACATGTACTTAGACTAGGACTTCGCACTGCGTGGTAAGTCGTGTCCTAATATAGTTTGTTGTCTAGTTAGTGAGCTTGGAGTTGGTCATCTTAGCGTGACACTGGGTTCCCGAAACTAGTAAAGATGCTGCGGTGTCAAAAGTATAGCTAAAGTGGATATCTAGCCTGAACTAATTATTTTCATTCTATCTTTTGAATATTTTGCTTTTAAGCATGCAGCACGTTGGTTAACGTGATTTGGTAATCATATTTTGTTACTTATGTTTTATAACATTTCAATTTACTTTGATATATTATTTGCATCTGTAACATTTATATCATGTGATATGGCTGGGAGAACGTCGAGTTACTCCCCACTGATTGTGGCTGTTATGTTTATAACATGACAGGTGTTAGCCTTGCTGGGAGTTCTGTGTGAGCTAGCGAGTAGTTTGCAGATCCTACTCTGTTCTTTCTGCTTTCTTTTATGGTTTTAGTCTTGAACACTTTTGGAGGTTTTCTTTATTTTCGCCCTTTTATAAAAGTGGCATTTGTTTAGACTTAACCATTTAATTTTATCCTTGTGAATTTTATACATTCTCAATTTATAACAGATAGAACTTTTATCTTTGTGTATTTAATCCCATTCGACAGTGTTTCCGCCACTGTTTTGCACTAGATTTTATAGGGGATTACATTCAAGGGACCAATGGAGTTGGTTTCCGAATATGTAATAGTTAATTAGATTTTCTATTCTAGGAAGGCCATACTAGGATTTATTTTATGCTTTGCATTTTATTTATATGTTACATGCATCGCTAAATCGCCATAACTAAAACATGCATTATCATTTTGAATCGAGTTTATCGACCGTGTCAATTACAATTATCGTAGTTCACCGCTTTAGTTCACTTAAAACGTGATAGATAATAAATTGACATGACCTCTCGCTAAAATAAACAATTGAGACTTAGCCTTACCAAAAAGTAGAAACCATGAAAACCTATTTCGTGAGGGAGTGCACTCGGCCACACCGGGGCACAAACCTTGTTACGTAGGGGAAGTGGGTGATAAATGTCTATCCACCGAATTAATGTTAATGAAGGGTATTTCGGCACACCGTGCGCTAAGTTGATATGAGTTTGGATCATGGACACATTTATTCGAAATTTGGGTTGAACGCAACGAAAGTATTCACGACGATTTCCGGATGTGTTTCGGGCTAGAGATAAATATTAATATAATTTTATCGACCAAGAGTTCTAAAAGTAGAATCGATTAAAGAGTTAATCCACCGAGTTATATTAATAAAGGTTATTTCGGCACACCGTGCCCCAAGTTAATATGAATTTGGATTTTGGAATCATTTATCATAGTTGGGTAGAGGTCACTATGTAAATGCTTTACTTGTTATTTACAAGTATTATTATAACGATGAATGTTTTATTTTCATTATTTCGTTATCATATTGTTCTATTTCTTTACCACAATTCATATACGATATCATTTCGATTTTTGATTCAAATCTCCATTAAAACAACGTAACTAAAGACAAATATGAATTTGCTTCTAAAACCTCAAATGAACCATTGCTAAGGATCTCTTGTAAAGAGTATAGATTAAAGTTATTCATTATCAAACAGGTTTTTGATTCTTGACTAAACACATCTACTTACAATGGATTGTTTCTTACATGCTTAATTGACTTAAGTGCTTTGAAATGATAAATTGTTTTGGTAATTAGATTTGTTAGAAATCGTAATTGACCAAAATACCGCAACCACTTCAATGAAAGTTTTAAGACTAAACAAACGAATGAAGAGTAGTCTTCATGAAATTCAATTTTGCTTCTCTAAGCAAAGATTCATTGAAATGAGTGGGAGCATTCTCTTAAACCGTTAAGAAAGGGATGACGTTCAAAGAAGTAAAATTAGAATGGAATTGATACAAGGTAATGTTAAAAGTAATGTTATTGAGAATAACAAAACTAAACCTATCAATCCCGACCGATAAAGTTTCCATTGTCTTAATTATTAGACGCTAGAAAGGAAACTACCCCAAATTATTGAAGAATCAACAAGTTAGTTGTGGGACATCTAATGGGACCTTCTTCTTTAAATGGTCATTTGATTGACATAAAATTTTGCTAGTACTACTTCGTCAATATTAGAAACCGATGGTGGTTTTCATCATTGTGTTTGATACATAGGATGATTAGAATATGACGACTAGCAACATACGATGTCAAGAGATAGAGTCATTGTGTACTCAATCTAGTTTTTGAGTTTAAAGTTGTACTTAATTGTGACTATTAAGTGCATAAACTCCAAATAAGAATATAAATTTGTTAAGATACAAAAGAAGTTTCACTTTTGTGACCCTATACACCATGATTTGATGTATGGCTAGCCCATTATCAAGGTGATTATATTCTAAACCAAACTAGAATGATATATCATGAAGATGATGCAAGACTCAAATTGGTAACCCAAGATTAAACCCTAGATTCTGGAATGATGAACGCAAAGAGTTATCGAGTACTCTTGAAACCATTAGATCTTATGGTATATGCGTATCTTGTATTCAAATCAAGATGTCTCGTGCTTTTTGGTTGAAAAGGAGATTGAGGTTATAAATCATTAATCCAAAATAGGTTGATCATTTTCTTTTACCAACGATTTAAGTTGACGCTAATGTGTTCACTTAATAAGGTAAATAGAGAAATCTTTGAAGAAGTTCAAGAGTTCAAGGAATCACGATTTAGTTGTGATGGGATTATCAAAGTGAAGACTTTGATATAAGCCAAAGGAAATGTGATATAGTTTCACAAATTAATCTCTCTTAGCACGCATTATGGGATAATGTGTGATTGGATGAATAAATAAAACGCTATTCGATATGGTTTGGACCTTAATCAAGTTACCTTGAGTTACTTGCTCTAATTTTGGGGATTTTATCATTTTGTCTAAATTATTTTTCCGCTAAATCTAAAACAAGACATATGAGATATGAAATGGTAGGGTACCATGTTTGTAAGTTTTTCAAAAGAAACAAATGCTCATTTTTCCTTATTATAATCACGAGTACAACGGGTTTGTGGCTCGTGAAGCTGTCTTTCTAGAATACAAGTTTATTTCTAGAAGACAGAGTGGGAGAAATTATTCAAGAGCCACAAAGAATGTTATGTCGCAAGAAACTGGTCTTTCTTGGCTACATGAGACGTTTTGTGCAAGACATTTTTTCTTCAAAACCTAGGAGGTTAAAGTCATCACTTGTTGAAGGTGATGAATTAGTGTTACTTTTAGAAAGTAAAGAGCTTGCAACTTACAAAGAAATTGTTTGATTCAAGTTACTTCTAGAAAGTAATGATCATATGACTTAAATAAGAGTTTTTAAGTCACAACTCAATACAAGGCTTAGAACCATGAAAATCCGAAATAAAAGGCTTGATTGGTTGCAAAGGGTTTTGCACTAGTTGAAATGCTTAAGTCTATTTGGATCTTCTTAAGGATCGTGTTTCATTATGATGATATACATTTAGCAAGTGAGTCTAAAACCCACTTCTTCAATTAGAAGGAATGTATTCAATACATGCCTTGGTTTTTGTAGATTCTTGCAATCCTAAGATAAATGTGAAACTTAAGAGAGGGTCTTAAGTAGGACATCAATGAGTTGGAATCAAAGTTTTGATCATGTTATAAAACTTTTCTCGATAGGTCGAGAAGTTGTGTTTATACATGAAGTTTAGTGGGAGTTACGGAAATTTTAGTAGTCTTATATGTGGATGACATATTGATCATTGGGAATGATTTAAGACTTGGAGTAATATAATACATCTTTAATATCCAGATTTATGTAGATAAATTCACATGATATTAGCGTCAAATAAGAAGTCTTATGTTGATAAGATTCATGACAAGTTCAATCAAGTTGAGCATATTTGATTGATTCCATTTGCTTCCGCTGCCAAATCAATTAAATAGGAAATGATGTATAACACTTCATATACTTTGAGTATGATGAATTGTTTTCAAATCGAATTTAAGTAATAGTTACCAAGTAAGCCATAAAGATTACCCTTAAGTGTTTGCAGAAGCATTAAGGATGTAATGCAAAGTTTTTTTGATGCAATTTTGTGTAAGGGTGTTACACAAGTGACAATTGACAAATGAGATTGCGCATGGTTTCCGACAAAACTATAATCAAAACACATTAGGATGGTTAAGATACCATTGTGGCTATGTTATTTAAGAAATAGATTTTCTAGAATCGTTCTAGGCAATAAAGAACAATGAGAAATATTTACAACGGAAATTGAGTACACTTGCAATCATGAGATGTGCAAGAAGGATGAGTCCCGCACACTGTGAAAACAGTGGAAGCTATTCTAAGGCTAAAGGGCCTATGTCTTGATTGGATCTCGACACGTACTCAGAAAGTTTTGTAATGCAAATGTATACATTACAAAGGAAAACGAGGATGTAGTAAGGTTGAGTAAGGTACAAGAAGTTGATAAAACCTACTAACCAAAGCCTTCTCATAGGCTTAACATGATGAGTCATGTCATTTCAATTAAATTGAGATGAACAACTACATTTAAAATCAAACTGGATTATAGAATATGATGTAGTAATCAGACATTGACTATTCATATGTGATAATCGCATTTGTCGTTCGAGTTTTATTCTAAAACTCTTTTATTATACTTTGTTACATCCAAACGGGTTGTATGACGATATTGAACCCCGTTAAAGTGAACCCGGATTAACATAGTATTCGCTCATAGTCACTTGTATGAGGTGACGTCTCGAAGTGACTAGAGTGTGATGCGATTGATGGCAAGTTCAAGTGCCATAGAGTCATGTGAGATGACTAGTCGACCACATAGGCAGACTGTTAGGAACACTTTGTCGGGCAGTGACCGCTTATAGAGTTCTGGCAAATTTATATAGCCTGGTCGTGGCGAGAGCTACTATAGTATTCTAATGAGTCGATTCTTTTGACTAAAGACTGTTCGCCTAAGGTGGCACAGTTTCAGATTAACTTTGATTTGTGTTACTACGACCTTCGTAAATGGGGTCAAATGGGCATATTTTGGGTTATGATGGCTGTGGCTAGTCGAAGGGAATAAGTGCGATAGGAATTGTCCACCCCTTTGTCAGGGTTAAAACAATATCTCAGGGCCACTCGAGGAGTAATGAACTGGAAATGCGTGGCCACGCTCGGAAGGTATCTATGGTAGATAATTCCGGTCAATCAGTTATTCTCCAGATCGAGGAAACCACTCTCGATATGATCACTTGCAAGTATGACCTGAAAGACACCTTGCATTGAGTGGGAGATAGTAATAGGATAAGAGAATTGGTGACGCACACTTGTCGAGGACAAGTGGGAGATTGTTGGAGTAAGTGTCCCCGGCAATAATGCGATCACAATTGTCGATCATATTGATCACATATTTAAATCTCATATCAAGAATACGAAAGGGATGATACATTACATATATAGTCAACTGGTCCACACATATCGGTAATGATTGGCTGGCTAGAGTTTGACATTACTGTCGTGCGACGGTGGTGATCAGTTGATCCCTTAAGGTCACACCTAAAGGACGATTCCCTTAATTGAAAAAGATTAATTAATTGTATGACGATACGAGTTAATTAATTCCTTAAAATTGACTAAAGTTAGTCGAACAAATTACTTGGAGAGATTTCGAGTTTTGAAATCGAGGCACGGAAATTATTATTTAATTATGCGATAATTAATTATTTGAGACGGGAATTAGTAATTAACGGTTAATTATTAAAATTTGTACTAATTGACTAATGTGATTAGTATTGGCACGTAAAATATATGTGCAGTTGTATACGTATATTTACAGAGTGTTGTTGATCAAATTAATCGGAAATTATTTGAACATAAGACGATGTTTAAAATAAAATTACACGTGTTTGTGCGACAAATATAAGAACCAAAATGGACCCGTAAATGGGTCATTTATACCGTGTAAAACATGCCTTGTTTTGTGTGCACTAGACACAAAAGAGACAAGTTTAAAGCATGCCTTGATTTCTATTGGTTACTCTAACCAAAGCAATTTTTGTCTAACCCATGCACAAAAGCTATTGGGCATGGAAAAGACAAAAACTACACACCCTATACCCACTCAAAAAAACCGGCCACTCCCCCTTATCATACAATATGATTGTTGTTGTTCATTTTTATTAGATGATAAGAAAAGGGTGAGAAAAATTAAGATTCTCTCTAAAATTACACAAGAAGCTTTGTGTTCTTTTGTTCATAAAAATTCTAACAAACTCCATATTATACTAGTGTAGTATTTATACACTTATTAGATTTACTTTAAGGTTACTTACATCAAGATCTAGTTAATCTTTATGTGGGTATTTTGGGTTAGTTTTGGGTGCAATCAAGAGGAGGTTTTCTACTTTGAAAACTTGGGTTATGAAGGATCATCCCAAAGTATTTGAGCTCAAGAACTAACAAGAAGGAGATCTTGTTGGTTCCCATATGATGACCGAAATTTAGATGGTGAGAAATCGATTTTATTATCTCTTCTTATTTAGTTTGCATGCATAAGATCTAAATTAATTTTATGACTAAATTAATTTGTAACATATAAGAATATGTTGAGTATAATGAGATATAGATTTCTAACAGCTAGTGCTTTGAGTATGGGTTTCTTGAGTCGGGTAGCGGTCTTAACGCCGTTGTGAGATGCGTAGGTACGTCGTCGTCGTCATCTTTGGCTTTGTTGTTCCTTGTAGGGTTGTATTGGTAGTAATAGGCTTGTATACTGTTTGTATAGGGATTTCTTGCTTGGTTGATGTCGTATGGTTGATTGTGGAATCGCTGCTTTTGGTTAAAGGTAGGTTCGCCTACTCAGTCTCTGTTGGTTGATAGAGTGTCGGTTGTTGTTGTTGATTGTTGTTGTCGTTGCTATAGTTGTTGTTGTTGTTGTTGTGATACAGCTGCTTGCGACTGATTGTCTGTGGTTCTTGAGGTGCATCCTCGGCTGAGTGGAGTCACTTGCGGGAGTGGCTTCACGCCCTAGTTTCGCCCTCCGTGGAACCCGCCACGGGAGGGGATGTGCACATTAATTGGACAGGGTTATCGCTCGGTATGATGAGCGGGGATTCGGTGGGTACGGTTGCGGTCCCCCACAAGCAAGGCTGGTCCAGTGGACAGTCGGTGACGGAGATTTATTGGAGTGGGTGTGACTGTGTGTGTGTTTGGTTGTGTTTGTACTTTGTGACGGTTGATTGTTGTGTCTTGCCTCAGTTACTGACCTTGTGTGGCTGTCTTGTTTGTTTTGTTGTGTCTGACGTGATCCCTTATGGTGAGCAGTCCGTCTTAGCAGGTTGATGCGTGTCCTAAATATGATGTTTTACACCCTATTTCATACGCATTTCATGTAACGCCCCGTAATTTCGGACCGTTAATATATTTCGAAAATAATTTAGTAATCAAATAAAATTTGATAATAATGTATTTAAAGTAAAAATAATTCAAAGAAATATAATTTTATTATATTTTGAGGTAAAGTATTTATTTTGATAATTTCGAGATGTTTAAAAATAGTTTAAACCGTGTAAAAATTTTTATTTCGAAATAAGGGCGTATCGGGGGGATAATGACAATTCTTTTGAACATTGGGTAAATGAATTTGGAAATGGGTCGTATGAGTATTCAATTTTCTTGTAATCTCGTGTTTAAAAACTTTGGTCTTGTCGGATTTTGCATTTGACTTACGGTTTTTATTATTATCGAAACGAGTCAAAACCGACTCGAAAAATCCCGACTCAAACCCGACTCCCTCCTTTCCTTTCTCCCTTTCCCGCGGACCAAAACCCCCTTCCCCTTTACTTTTTTTTCTGATTTTTCTTTGTTCTTCTTCCTTATCTTTCCCAATCACCATTTTCACATAAAAATCAAGCTAAAAATCGTCACATCTCCCTCATTTCTACTCGGCTTTTCACGAAATTTACATTTCCGGAATCCCCTCGCCGAGATCTATAACCTTGTATGTTTTAATTTCAGTTTTCATTAAGTTGTTTTAAGACGAAATTCGGTAATTTCGGTTTTTATGCTTAATTATTGTGTTTTTATTGTTTAATTAGGTGAAGATTTGGAAGACGAGTTTGGGGACTCGTATATTATCAAGGATAGCGGCTAGTTGTTGTTAGGGTTTGGGTTTTAAGGTGCTAATTGCTCTTTTTCTAGCTTAAGGTAACATATTTCGAGTTACTCGACGAAAGATCGTCACATGCTTTGATTTTTGTATGTTTGGGTGATTTTTAATTGAGTAGAAATTTTCACATGTTTAAATTTGATGCATGCATGGTTAATTCATGTCTTTTGGTTAGTTTAAGTTAGGATATTAGTATGGGAACGATTAATTAATGTTCAGACGGTCTTATAATGAATAAAAATGGAAAAAAAAGAGGAGTAATGGTGGCGGCAGCGGGCCCGGCAGCAGCCCGGCAGGCCCATGGCTGGCCCGGGTCGGTCCGTTGCTTGTTTCGCGATTTCTCGTACAATATTGGTCATTTCGGGTTAATTAATGTTAAAGTTGTATAAGTCACATATGAGTACACTTTTAATTGAATCATACTAGTAGTAGAAATTATTCTTATATTGGTAGTTAGCATATGTTAGTATAGGTTATAAAATGAAATGGTAATAAAAAGGCTTAAAATGAATAATGTTAGTAGTAAAGATAATGAGGTTGGTAAAATTAAGCTTATATTGATAATTATCACATGTTAGGATAGTTTATAAGTTGAAATTGTAATGATTAGGCTCAAGGTAAATTTTATAGCAATAATTGCCATGTTTTGATGATTGTGCCGAAAACTGAGCCTTAGTCCCTTTGACTGATGCGATGTCAGTTAATTGAGTGATTGGTCAGCCGCAATTTAACCCGTACCTGTCGCAGGGCTGGGGTTGCGGGTAAAAATTCGGTTGAATGAATTAGATAATCGGCCTTTTTCTTGTTTTAGGCCATTTATTATATCTTTATTCCACATGTGTAGTTAGTTGAATTGAAGTAGCTTCTTATATTGTAGAAACGGCCCTATATTCCCTGAAGCCTTTAACATGGTTAATATTGTTAGAATTGGAAATTAGTATTGAATACTTATTGAGGATATTGTTGGATTGTTTGCTGATTAGACATTTATATAGCCTTTCACATGATAGAATGTTAGAATTTATGTTGGTAAGTAGGACTTTTTGCCCTCTTATGGTTAAGGGGGTGTCTTACTTGACTTGTGTGGTGAGTCTTGTGTGGTGTGGGCTAAAGTATTCAAGCTGGGACTAGCTGGGACTAGGTCCTAGGTGACTACTTCGGCCTTCATCATAGATAGGTCTTTATAGTCTTTGACGAGTATATGTTCACTGCTTGATAGCCTTTGTATTCCTGACTAGTGGATTTATATCCAAGTTGGGGCATGACCTCAGTTACTTATTTTGATAGTAAGGGGTCAGCTTAAGTACTAGCCAACCCTTTGGTGGACTCCTTAGGGTACTCACTTTGTTTTAGAAAAAATTGTGGGTCTTGGGTGCGGTGGTGTGTATCCGCAGCATGTCTAGGTCTCAAGATTTTAGGCTAGGGTTGTGTTGTGTCTTGGCCATGTTTTATTAATATTAACCGCTGAGCCAAGATACCGGTTCGATTACCTTCCCTACCTCGTGGTATAGACTCGAGTTACAAAGTGACTATTGACCGTGCTAAGAACTTATGCCTGTCTTTGATATATTGCCCTTTCTTGTATGGTGATTTTATGAACTGTAATAGGTGAGATGTAAGCCGGTTACAGTTGATAAAGTTTGGATTACTATTTGAATTATATGATTCACATGATAGTTTAGTTTGGTCAGTTTAGGGGTCATAGGTTAGATTTGCATGATAATTACATTGTTTATCATATTGTTTACATGTTTTACTACATGTTACATTAATTTTGACGATTCGTGGCTGGGAGGACTCGAAGTTACTCCCCACTGAATTGTGGCTTTCGTGTTTGTATAAAATGCGATTGACAGGTGGTTGATGCTTGTTGGGGTCACAGACGAGCTAGTGAGCAAGGAACCTTGGACCTAGTTTTGACTATTCTATTAGTAAACCTTTTACCTTTTGGTTTTGTATATAATTTGAAGGGACATATGTCTCCCTTTTCTATTTTTGGTTTGTATCATTCTATTTTCTTATTTAGCTATGGCATGTAAAGTAGTTCGTTAGCATTGCAGGTTTTGGCACCCGCCTCTTGGGAATGTTGGAAATGTTGTGATTGGTTTAGAAAAATTTTTGAAATTACAGGTTTTTGGCTAGTTGAACCAATTACAAACATATCCTACCAGTTTTTCTGTAGAATTTACGTATTTAATTAAGGCTAGATTTAAGGGTGTTATATTTCAGAGCTCAATTATGTAGTTTATGCTACTATTTTCCCTACTTCCGTCTACTTTCGTGTTTTTGTGTGATATTGCAGAAATGTGAAGAATCCAGCGGAAATCGAGCCGAATCCGTCCCTAAGTACTTAGCATTGCATTTGACGTGGAGTAAAGACTCGGGAAGCGAACTTGGTGCGCATTTAAAGGCCTGAAAGATATATTTGCGAGAGTTTTAGAAGCGGATTGCCAGCTACAGTGGTCTATAGACTGACCTACATGGTCTATAGACTGTCACAATGCTTCTCGACATTGCAGCCTTATTCAGATGGCTATATCTCGAGTTCTATATCTGATAATCGAGTGATTCCAATTGGAGGTGAAAGCTTATCCTCTTAGCTTTCCAACGCCGCATATAACGCCTGATTTGACCAAGTAACGAAGAAATGGCAGCTGTTTTAAGATCGATGCGCGCTGCAGGAATTATCAGAAGCTCCTGTACAGCGCATCTTGGTCGATCGACTGGTCCCAGTGGTCGATCGACCACACCACGAGTCTGACGGAAATTAGAAGACGTGACAAAGCCCATTATAATTAGGTTTTAAGGAATAAGTTACGTAAGACTATCTATATAACGTAACCCTATGTTTCAGAATAGGCATCAGATCATTAGGATCTAGTTCCTATCATACATATCTTTAGTTTAGAATTCTCAATAAAGTTCGTACCTTACTTTCGGATTCATCACTTGTTCCTTTGCTTCGGTAATTCTAGTCCTTTAAATTTCAGTATTGTTTTATTCGTTTCGTTAGTATTAGTTCTTGTTAGTTAGAATCCATAAGCCCTAATTCTTTCTTTATGCGATTTTATTGTTCGTTTAATTTAATTATGAATTCTATTATTTGCATCGTTAGTTTCATTATCATTATTAATTCCAGTATGAGTAGCTAAACACCCTGTGCTAAGATGTAGGGGATCTATAGCGTAGATGGCGTAGATTAGGTGACCCCGAATTAGGGCATGGTCGATCGACTGGCTTAACTGGTCGATCGACTATGCCGTGTGGTCAGTCGACTGAGGTAGTTGGTCGATAGACCAGACCCGTGTTTGATTAGCATTCGTTTGATTCATTAAGTGCAATATTTAACAATGAGACCGAGAGGAGACTTGTTAGATGCTTAGTTTTGACCAACCCGTAGATCGAGAGATAGGGAAGGGCAATAATTAATGAATTGAGACGACTAAATTGCTGAGATCGAGAGATAATGTAATTTAGGCTTTAGGAATCACTAATCAGGGCGAGAGCTAGCATTAGTGAGACCTAGGGACTAGTGGCATAGGCCGAAAGGAGCTACTAGTTAACTTGGACCGAGAGGACATATTTTACCCATCCTACACGACTGTATTTCGGACTTACCTAGGATTATGTGCCATCGCAGCTATAGTGAACCGACCGTCTTAGCATTTCTTTTATCATTATTTACATCCTTTATTACTTTTATTTGCCTATTTAGTTAGATTTAGATTTAATTCATATCAAAACCCCCTCAAACTGTTACCCTTAGACTAAAATTAAAAAGCAACTATTATCTCCCTACCTCCCTGCGGATCGACCCTTACTACCGCTTGCTAGTTGTAGTTTGGAAAATTATAAATATTATTTTTGATACTCACATCGACAGGTATCACAGGTGTTGTCTTGGATGCTAGCTGGAGTTCTGGCTGGGATGAGTCTTCACGAGTTATGACAGGAAGTAGTGAATAGATGATGAGTTGTATCTTTCTTTAGTAGTTGGTTGTAACACTTGTAAAATAACCTTAATTGTTCTTTTATCGACTTTTGATGATTACTTACCTCGGGAAACCGAGATAGTGATGCCCTTATATGCTAAGGAAGGTCTAGTTAAGGCTCCTCGGTATGTGGGGGTGTCACAGACGCAACCCATCTAAGCACCATCATTGCTCGCTTCAACCCTTCGACTTATGAGGGCACTGGAGAGCCTAAGCTGCTCGATAACTGGCACCGTGAGATGGAGAGTCTTCTTGAGGTTGTGAAGTGTCCGGCGGAGTTGGCGGTCGAACAGGTAGCGTACTACCTAAGAGGTGAGGCTGGAGTTTGGTGGCAGAACGTGAAAGAGGATGCCAGAGCATACTACAAGGACGAGGGATACGATGCTATACCGTGGTCGGGTCTAAAGAGCGTTATGAGGGGGCATTTTTGTGCCGGAGCATATTCGTCACAAGCTGAGGGCCGAGTTTGATTCTTTCACCATGGCTGATGATATGACTGTCACGGAGTACTATCACCGGTTCCTAGAGTTATCACATTACGCAGAGGATATGCAGCTGGGTCAGCGAGGTTTAACTCTTCGTTTCGAAAAGGGGTTGGCTCCCAAGATCATGGATAGGCTACCGGCTAGGGTACTTAGCAATCTGAAAGAGGTATATGCACGAGCTGGGCATGTTGAGAGGTTCGTGGACTTGGCTAAGGAGGCTAAGGAAAGAAACACTGAAAAGAGAAAGGCAGCGAGTGAGAGTGCCAACCAGTCGGGCCACAAGAAGAGCAATCATGGTCAGTCTAGGGCTTTTTCTGGAGGGTCTGGTTATTCGGGGGGATCTCGAGCATGGGGAAGAGGAGGTGGTCAGAGTACTAGTGACAACTCCAACCTTACTTACTTCAACTGTGGCGAAGTGGGTCACAAGAGGCACGACTGTACCAGTGCCAGAGTTGGAGGCTTTTCGGGAGCTTACCAGGTGAATTTCTCTTAGGCTCCGAGCCAGAGTTTTGCTAGCAACATGCCATCTGGGTCATGGGGCAATCGTGGAGGGCAGAACAACAACAATGGCGGTTTCAACCACAACAGTGGAGGATCCTATCAGCGCCCGAACAACAGTATGACTCAGAACTCGCCAGCGAAGCCGACTACTTCGAACACCTCGGTCCAGGGTGGAGGTCAGAAAAGCAGCGGGAAGCTCTTTATGATGGGCAAACAGGAGGCAGAGAACAATGCTCATGTGGTTACCGATACCTTTCTTGTTCATAATACACCGTCTTTCATTTTGTTTGACTTGGGGGCAACCCATTCTTTTGTGTCTAGGGGTCATGCCTTAGCTATAGGTTTGGGGGAGTATGAACTTGTAAAAGATAACGTGTTTATACCTTCTGGGGAGTCGGTGTCTTGTTTTAAGTTGTATAGAGATGTGTCCATGTTGGTAGGAGAGGTAGACTTACCGGTCAACTTGTTAGAGTTTCCTATGGATGGGTTTGAGGTCATCATCGGGATGGACTGGTTGGGTAAGTATGATGCTAAGATAGATTGCAGACAAAAGAAAGTGTCCTTAAAGGGTCCCAAGGGTATCAGAGTATCATATAAGGGGTTTGTTGTGAGGCCAAAGCATAAGTCATCGCTGTGATGACTTTAAAGTCATGCCTAAGGAAGAAGTGTCCCTTGATTATTTGCCAAGTGAAAGATGGGCGTGCGGAGAAGCTGACGGCGTCCGATATACATGTGGTTGGGGAGTTTAGTGATGTCTTTCCAGAGGAGATACCAGGGTTACCACCTAAGAGGGATATAGACTTCAATGTTGAGCTCAACCCGGGGACGGGTCCTATATCTAAAGCACCATACCTTATGGCACCTAAAGAGATGGAAGAGTTTAAGAAACAGTTGCATGATCTGTTAGACAAAGGGTATATCTGGCCTAATATGTCACCGTGGGTAGCACCAGTGTTGTTTGTGAAAAAGAAAGATCGGAGCATGAGGCTATGCATCGACTACAGGGAGTTGAATCATGTCAGGGTGAAGAATAGGTATCCTTTGCCAAGGATTAATGATCTTTTTGACCACCTGAGTGGCGCAAGAGTGTTTTATAAGATCGATTCAAGGTCGGGTTATCATCAGTTGAGGATAGCAGATGAGGATATTCCTAAGACAACTTTTCGGTCACGTTATGGTCACTATGTGTACGTAGTGATGCCTTTTGGGTTGACGAATGCACCCGCAGTTTTCATGGATCTTATGAACCGGATTTTCAGCCCGTTCTTCGATAGGTTTGTAGTCGTCTTCATTGATAACATCTTGGTCTACTCTAAGACTAAGGAGGAGCATGAGGGACATCTGAGGTTAGTTTTGCAGACTTTGCGAGATAATCAGCTATATGCCAAGTTATCCAAGTGCGAGTTTTGGCTAGAGAAGGTGGCTTTTATAGGTCACGTGATATCTAAAGAAGGTGTGTCGGTGGATCCTAGCAAGATTGAGGTAGTGACCAAGTGGGAATCACCGAAGAATGTTGTTGAGATTCGGAGTTTCTTGGGTTTAACTGGCTACTACAGGAGGTTCGTGAAAGACTTTTCTACGATCGCGAGGCCTATGACAGCTTTGATGATAAAAGAGACTAGATTTCGTTGGGATGAGAGTTATAAGACAGCGTTCCAAACCTTAAAGGATAGTTTGACCACAACTCCTATTCTAGCGTTACCTGAGGGAAGTGAGAATTTTGAAGTATACACCGATGCTTCAAAAAATGGTTTGGGTTGTGTTCTGATGCAGAATAGGAAGGTTATAGTTTATGCGTCGAGGCAGCTGAAGCCGTATGAGGAGAAATATCCTACTCATGATTTGGAGTTTGGTAGAGTTATTTTTGCTCTTAAGATTTGGAGGCACTATCTGTATGGGGAAACCCTTAAGGTGTTTTCAGATCATAAGAGTCTGAAGTATATCTACACTCAGAAAGAGCTTAACATGCGATATAGGAGATGGATGGAGCTGATTGGGGACTATGACATGAAGATCATCTTTCACGAGGGTAAGGCCAATGTTGTGGCGGATGCTTTGAGTAGAAAGAGTGTTCATTCGTTATGTACAGCTATGTCTTTGCTGAAGATGAGGGATGAGATGTCCAAGATGGGGATTCATATGATTCGGAAAGGGGATACAATCGGGGACTTGACGATCGAGCCAGATTTGTATGATGATATAAAGAGGAAACAAGAGCTTGATCCAAAGATTCAAGAATGAAAGTCAAGGGTGGAGAGTGGAACGGTTTCGAGGTTTTCTATCCACACAGATGGAAGTGTTCGTTTTGATGGGAGATGGTGTGTTCCTAATGATGCAGATCTGAGGAGGGTAATCATGATAGAGGCTCATTGCACTCCTTATTCAGTTCACCCGGGGGGTGACAAGCTTTATAAGGACCTCAAGAAGACGTTTTGGTAGCCTAATATGAAGAAAGATGTGGTCGAGTTCGTGGCTAAGTGTCTAACATGCCAGAGAGTAAAGGGTGAGCAACGAAGACCACAAGGTAAGATTCAGTCACTTGAAGTACCCGAGTGGAATTGGGAGTCGATCTCTATGGATTTTATCGTGGGGTTACCAAGGACATAACAAGGTAACAATATGATTTGGGTAATCGTCGATCGTTTAACAAAGTCAGTTCACTTCATTCTGATGAAGGATACTTGGACCAAGATACAGCTAGCTTTGGGTTATAGGAAGCATGTGGTTTGGTTACATGGTGTACCAAAGGATATAGTGTCGGATCGGGATGCGAGGTTTATATCACGGTCCTGGCAAGAGTTGCAGGATTTGATGGGAACGACCTTAAAGATGAGTACAACTTTTCATCCTGCGACAGATGGTTAGACTGAGAGGACTATCAAGTCCTTGGAGGATATGTTGAGAGCTTGTGCCATAGAGTTTGGTGGGAGTTGGGAAGATAGGTTGGACTTGATTGAGTTTTCTTACAACAACAACTATCACACCAGCATTGGAATGGCACCGTTTGAGGCTTTGTATGTCAGGAAGTGCACGAGTCCAGTTTGTTGGGATGACAGTGCAGAGACGGTGGTTTTAGGACCACAGATGGTGCAGGATATGATTGAGCAAGTTCGTCTAATCCGTCAAAAGATGAAAGAAGCTCAAGATCGCCAAAAGAGTTATGCAGATTTGCACCGCATAGACATCGAGTTCGCAGTGGGTGACAAAGTCCTTTTGAAAGTGTCACCTATGCGAGAAGTGATGAGGTTTGGTAAGAAAGGGAATTTGAGTCAGAAGTTTAAAGGCCCATATGAGATCTTAGATCGTGCAGGAGAAGTAGCCTACCGACTAGCTTTACCACCGGCGTTGGATCGATTCCACAACGTGTTTTATGTTTTGCAGCTCCGGAAATATGTGAGTGATCCATCATATGTGCTTGAGGTTGAGAACATAGAGCTTGATGAGTCTCTAACTTATGCGGAGGTTCCTAAGGAGATTTCAGACCGAAAAGTGCGCAAGACAAGGAACGGTGAGATCGTCTTACTAAAGGTACTTTGGTCTAATCACAATGTGGAAGAGGCCACATGGGAACCAAAGGAGTCGATGAGAGAGCGTTTTCCTCACCTTTTTGATCAGGTATGTTTGGTTACGGAGACGTAACCGTTGTCTTTTAAGGGGGGTAGGAGATGGTCGTATGCTTGTTTTTGGGGTTAGTTTGAGTTAGCTTAGCTATGTTTTGTCATCTTTTCTTTTTGAGTTGGATGTTTTGTCTGTTATAGCGGGAGTTGTTTGGTACTTGGAGTAGTTGTTGTGTTGTGGTTGTTGGTTTTGTGTATAGCGTGAACTTTGGGGACACAGTTCTTTTTAAGGAAGGAAGACTGTAATACTACGGTTTTCTAAGTCTGTTACTTAGCCGAATATGGCTTACTCGGCCGAGTAATGCGTCGTGTATTTCTGGTCAGGCTACTGTCCAGGAATACTCGGCCGAGTATGGGAATACTCGACCGAGTATGGGAATACTCGACCGAGTAGGAGATACTCGGCCGAGTATACTCTATACTCGACCGAGTATCCGGTCCGACGGTGTTTATTTCCGCGGTTTGATTTAGAGAGGATTAGAGTTATATAAACGAGATTTACAGTTTCTTAATCACTTTTACCAAAACCTAAACTTTCAACGTAACTCTAATCATCTCAAATCTTCCTCAAGTTCGTGGATCTTTCGTAAGTCTTGTTCATCCTTCCTTCGCGTCGATTGTGTCGGTAAGCCTCTAGTTCTATGAGTTTTGTCAATTTGTCTTTTAGGGTTTGCCCTAGTTTGTGATTTTGGGGGAAAAGGGGATTTTGGCATGATTGTAATTGGAATTGTATGGTTATTGTTAGGTGGAGATTTCGTAGAGGAGCCATTTTAGCTTGCTTGATTGTCTCGTTTCAGATTGTGCTAAGGTAAGGTTTCCCTACTCAGTTTGCTGTTTGATTGATTTAATGCATTGTTGTGATTAATTGATTTGATTGATATTGTGATTGATTGTCGTTGGTGTATTGGAGTTGGGTGTTGGAGTTGAGATGGTTGGTGATGTTTGCGAGGTGCATCCTCGACTGAGTGGAGTCACTTGCGGGAGTGGCTTCACGCCCTTGATTCGCCCTCTGTGGAACCCGCCACAGGAGAGGATGTGCACATTAATGAACAGGGTTATCGCTCGTTGATGAGCGGGGGCTTAGGTGGGCAAGGCTGCGGTCCCCCACTGGCAGGGCTACACACTTTAGTGTGTACTCAGTTATGTGATGTGATTGGGTGTTGGAGGTGGATTGTGGAACAGTTATTTATCTTTATCGTACTTTGTCTTATTTTGATTATGTAGTGAACTGACCCCGTTGTTGTTTTGTAAAATCTGTGGTGATCCATTCGGGGATGGTGAGCAGATTGTGACAGGTGATGATGGTCTTTAGCTACGGGGACGAGATGGGGAGTCATCACTTCGAGTCTAGCTTCCGCTGTCACGAGATTTACCGTTTTAGTTTCAATTGTTTGAGTTCTAGTGAACATTTGTTTTGGATTTGGTTTTGGAACTTGTAATCGTTAACTTTAACTATATACTTAAATAAATATTTTGGAATGGTAACTTTTGAAATACTAGCCTCGAGAAACCGAGATGGTAACAGTCTCTCATGCTAGGGTGGTCCTGGTAAGACATCTTGATATGTGGGGGTGTTACAGATACAACAATAAAATAAAAATGATAACAATATAATCGTAAGAAAGAAATTAAATAAAATTAACTAAAATAAACGAAATAAAACAACATAATACAACCTAAAATAAAACATGACATATGTGACTAACATGTGAAGAATTAGATTAATAGTTATTTAAACTGGGTGAGTAAAATTACAAATTAAACTAAATATTTAAGTTAGATTATAAATTTAAACAAACTACGTTAAATAATAACTATGTGATTTATAAGTTTAAATAAAGATGAATAAACTAATGTGAACGAGCGGAAGAAATTTTAAGCATGCTAATTCAAAACTACGAGTATGGGTGAGAAATAGATGAGTTAATTATTTAAAGAGGAATTGATTATTATTTACATGTAACTCAAACATAATTCATAAGCTCAATTAAATTTAACTCAAATATTTTAAAAGTTCGAAAAACATAATATAAGCTTCATTAAATGTGTTATGGTTAATCCTATTTACCATTGCAAAGTACGTCGTAGTTTCATACTCCGTACATGTATGGGTTGGTTTTCCATTTTCGAATTTCTTATATAGCGCTTTTAATTAGGGGTTAATTGAGATTTCATCCTTCTTTATATTCCGTATCTTACATTCTTACACTTTGGGATTGACGGTTAAAAGGTACATGCACTGGGTTGTATTTAAGAAACCAAAAGAGGAAATAAATTCTTAATATATGCATTGATTGTATTGGTTAATGTGTAATTTAGTTCTTAATTTCTAAATTAATACCCAAATTAGAAGCTATTTAATGCTTAAATACAACCCACTGAATTGTATTTAGCATTACCCATAAATAATTTGGACCTATAAATAAAGTGGCTAGTTCCCATGCTAATTATTGACTTCCAATAGTTAACGAGGGATATGTATACGAACCTAAAAGGTTGTATAAAATTAAAATCGATGTTGAACAGAATTATAGTTGGTCGTTGGTACGGAGTAGTTGGTACTGCATTTCGGCCGATGGAGACTTGACTTTCCATTGTTTTTCAGCGTTGGTAACAACCACGGGGGACTTAGACTAGTGAGTCCAAGTAACAATAACAAACCTCTGTTGATTGCACCCTACATACTTTAAACAAAAGTGTGATTCATGTATTATTGTTCATATTGATATTCTACCTTCATTAAACAAATTCCGTACATTTCATTTTTCATGGAAAAAAAAAGTAGCACATAAAGTCAATCATCACATTTCATATTTGACCATAATCTTTTTGAATTAGCCTGTTCATTTGCTCGCAATTAATTTTTTGTTTGAGAAATTCCCATTTCTACTCCTCAGGTATGATTTAATTTCACTTCTACCTCTACTTTTCAGGAAAGCTCACTTATGCCCTCCAATTTTCTAGTTACATCGCAACCATAACCATCATACTAAGCACCGTCAGTTAAGGCGTTGAGTGCTAATTATGTAAGTGAAAAACCTTTTATTTGACATCTCAAACCCTTAGAACTTTAATTTTGCATTTGAAACACCCTTTAATCTTCATTTGTTCTCTTCTTCTTCCTAACTTATTTATTACATCTCCTCATAAACTCCAAAATTGAGAAGGTGTTTTTGTCCTTATTCACCATAACTTTTTTTTTTGGATATTATCGGCCAATTACATTAGTTATGTTAAGAGCTTAGGTAAGTTGTTTTTTTATATTACCAATTCGTACAATACTTCGTTATAGACAAAATCCCTTTCTTTAACTCAGTTAAATCATCATCTCGATCTTCATAGCTCTGACGGTAAAAGATGAAGAAGATATGAGTAAATAAATATGCCCGAGTAAGAATAAAGATGAAGTGAGTGTAACACCCCCACACACCAAGGTGCCTTACCAAGACCACCCTAGCATATCAAGGTGCTACTATCTCGGTTGCCCGAGGTAAAGTATATGAAAAGTGACCATAAATAAACATAATTTAAGGTTCAACTGCTTAAATGTATATGATGCGTGTTATTTATATGATGTTTTACATCCCGTTTTACACGCATTTCAGAGCTCATTCTTATAGTTTATGCTACATTTCTCCCTATTTCCGTCTACTTCCGTATTTTGTACATTATTGCAGAAATGTGAAGTATTCAACAGGAAATCAAGCCAAATCCGTCCCCGAGTAATCTGCATTGCAAATGACGTAAAGGAATCACTTAAGGAACAAGCTTGGTGCGCAATCCAAGGCCCAAAAGACAAGTCCACGAGTTTCAAGAAGTCAAGTAGCAGCTCCATTAGTCGATCGACCATCTCTCTCAGTCGATCGACCAATGTTCGGTTCCGAAGCTTACTTGTTTGTGAGGAGCGATCGATCGACCACCTTATCGATCGATCGACTGATTGCTATTCCAGACGAGAATTAGAAGACCGAGAAAGCGCAAGCCCATGATGCTAGGTTTAGGAAATAAGATGTTACGTTATTTGCTATATAACGTAACATAAAACATTCAGTTGGGGATCGAAGTTTTTATCACAATTTCACACAGTAGCTTTCAGTTTTATTCATTCGAGTAATAAGGGTTTTGGAACATCGTTTAGCATTGGAATTCTGTTCTTGTTCTTAATCTTTCCTCTGAAATCTCGGTATTCCTTCTGCCCTAATTCCAGTTTATTGTTTTACTTTCATCATTAGTATAGATTTGCTAGTTAGTATCCCGAAAGCCAATTATCGTATTATCGCTGTTTGTTATTTACTTTAAGCATGAATTCAGTAATCGCTATTAGTTTTATTGTTGTTATCACTTTCATCATGAGTAGTTAATTCTATAGTGCTAGGATGTAGGCGATTTATGGCATAGGCGGCATTAGATTAGACACGGACTGTCTCGCGTGTTGGTCGATCGACTGACATTGTCAGTCGATCGACTGACCTCGTAGGGTTTTATTTTCGTTTTAATTGAATTTAATCTTGTGTTTAACGAATCGAATGCATGCGACCAGTTAGATACCTATTTTGTGACCGACCCATTAGATCGAAAGATAGGGAAAGTTATTTGACCATCAATTAAATCGACTAAACTGTGCTAAGATCGAAAGATAGGTATAGTTTAGACCGTTAGTCACTTTTCAGGACGAAAGTTAGTATTAGTGACATTAGGGACCTATAGCGAGATCGAAAGATGCTATTTGTTAAGAGTGGACCGAGAGGACCTCTTTATCTCCCGCCTTACCTGTGTTTGATTCAGGCCGACTTAGTTTGCTGCCGCCAAAGCTATAATAAACCGACCATCCTAGTACCCTTCTTTTATCTGTTTAAATCATTTATTTAGTTTATTATCTTTGTTCAATTTTAGTTGTAGACCAATTCAATTCAACCCCCACAATAGTTACCTCAGACTGAACATAAATCAACTAAAATTTACAACTACCTCCTTGTGGTTCGACCCTGTTACCACTAGCCTAGGTTAGTCTTAATAGGAGATAATAAATTTTATCTTTGGTACTCACAACGACGGGTATCAAATTTTGGCGCCGTTGCCGGGGAGGCAATAGTCCTAATTTTAGTTGTTTTTATTTTTAGTCTTTCTTAGTTTAAGGGACATCCGTTCCTTAAACTTTTCTTATATTCTTTTTGTAGTTTCTTCTTATGCGCAGGTCACAGGGTGGAGAATTAGTACCGTTGAACCCTGAGCTTGAGAGATCCTTGCGCGAGTTGAGACGAACACAAAGGATACTGCCGACAGAGGAAGAGCTGAGTACTCTGTCAAGCTATCACGAGAACGAACTGTTTGAAGATAATCCACCATCTTCGCCCGTTTCCACTTCTTCAGCCGAGACAGTTACTTCTCCGGAAATTCCAGTCATGGCCGAGGAAGCAAGTATAGCTAGTTATTCTGAGCCGACAGCCGATAACTTATATAAGGGGTTCGAGCTACCAGGTGATGCCAGGAAGTTCGAACCAAAGCCTGCCTACATCACTATGGTTGAGAGAAACCAGTTTGGGGGAGCTGCAAATGAAGATGCAAATAAGCATATGGAGACCTTTATTGACTATCTGCTTGTTCATACCCCCACCAGCTGGCGTGACCCAAGACCAGATCAAGGAGACTATGTTCATCTTCTCCCTTCGCGATGCTGCAAGGGAGTGGTATAGAGATCTGGACCGAGCCGTTTAAGGGATCACTGATTGGAATACATTGCAGTGGCGTTCTACAAGAAGTACTTCTCTGCTTCAAGGACGATCGCTATTAGAGCTTAAATCACGGGCTTTAAACAAGGGCCAGATGAGAATTTCCACGAAGCATGGGTCCGATTTAAGAAGTTGGTGCAAACCATACCGCACCATGGGTTCGAAAAATGGAGTTTGTGCAATCATTTCTACAATGGGTTATACGACGATCAGAGGGCCATTTTGGATGCTGCAGCCAATGGAAGATTCGCTGAAAATTTGGGAGCAACCAAGGGGTGGAAGATCATTGACGATCTAGCTACCCACAAGGCCGAGTATGGGAATTCTAGAGGGAACCAGAGGAGAGCTGCTGAATCCTCCTCTGTCGCTGCGCTTGAGGCACTTACCGCGAGATTTGACAAGTATGAGCTAGGAGGAGTTTCCAAGGGTGGGATGTACCAAGTCAATCTTTGTGTCGACGGTCCCTTCGTGCTCGTGAAAGGTGTGGAGGTGAGGGCCATGTCTCGAAAAACTGCCCTAGTCCCTTTGAATCTTGTGCTGCCTTTCAACACTATAGGCAGACCAACACCTACTATGAGCCGAACACCCATCCGAACTTGAGTTGGAGGAGCCAAAATGTCCTTAACCCAACTCAAGCTCCGCCGCAAAGAACAACCCTATATACCCCCTCATCAAAAGCAACAAAGAATATCGAAACCTCCTTATGTGCCACAAAGAAGAACAATCGCAGAATTCTGAATTTTCTGAGCTTAAGAACCTGTTGCTAAAGGAGTCCCAAGCAAGAGAGGCCGGGATGAAGTTACTAGAGAGCCAAATTGCTCAACTGGCTAGCAAAAGTAACACTCGAGCTCCCGGACACTTACCTACTCAACCGGAACAAAAGGAGACCCTAAATGCCATCACTTTGAGGAGCGGGTCCACCCTTGATGGTCCTGCCATGGTCGAGGACGCTGTTGAAAAAGATGAGCCGGAAACAAGTCAAGAGAAAGCTTCAACGAACAAATCAAAGGAAAAGACGTCTGTCAGGTATTTCAGTCGATCGACTGATATACCTAGTCGATCGACTGAAGCACGGGTTACAGGAGCTTCGAATCAGAATCATACATCTCGGTCGATCGATCGAGGAGGAGAGTGGTCGATCGACCGAGATCGGCTGCGATCTTGAAGAATTTCGTCCTTTAATGCCAAATAACCTACGAGACCACTTGTTTCGGGAACCACAAATTCCCGAAGATTTTAGGACAAGACCCGAGTGCTGATGGGTCGATCCCGTCCCGAAGTTCGACCCAATGACGATTAATGGTTCTCATTTGAGACGGTCTGAGGAGGGGTCTAGCTTCAACAAAGAGAAGGTGACGGACTTTCAGCCTAAGTCCAAGGACGCCGGCGCGCGTGAATTGGAGGAGAGGGCTAAGGTACTCCTCACAGCCCCATATCCAGAGAGACTCGTGCCGACGAAGGAACAGTATCTTTCAAGTAAGTTTGAGAAAGTTATCCGCAGTCTGAATGTACAAGTCCCCTTCCTTGAGTTAGTTAACCAAGTGCCCGCTTATACTAAATTTATGAAACAACCGTTGTCCAAAAAGCGGTCACTTGAAACAGTGCACACTGTCGCACTCACCAAGGAGTCTTGCTCCTATCTCTGTCTCATCTCTTGCGCCCCATAAGTTAGAGGACCCGGGTAGCTTTTCTGTTCCTTACAAAATAGATACCTTCTCAATTGAGAAGGCATTGTGTGACCTAGGGGCTAGCATAAGCGTCATGCCCTTGAGTTTAGCTAGGAGGCTTAAGTTGACCCGGTTTGCTATCACGACATGACAGTTCGATGGTGACCGATCTGCGGTCGAGCCTATAGGAGTCCTAGAGGACATACCCGTCCAAATAGGGAAGTTTTTCTTCCCTGTTGACTTTGTTGTCCTTGACATGCCCGAGGATGCCCATATACCGATCATCCTAGGTAGGCCGTTTCGCACACACCGCCGGTGCGATTATTGACGTAGGCTCTGGAACTTTAACCTTCAAAGTTGGGAAACATTCTATCATTTTTGCCCAACCTGCTAAAAAGAAGGATCCCATGTGGCCTGTTACTTGTAATACGGTCTCTCGAAAAGAAATCGTACTTTGTGCTTCCCGAATTGCCCGTCCCTATCACTACTTTGTGTTAACCCCTCCGCCCCGTTGGGAGCAAGAAGGAGGAAGAATCATTGTTTTAGATAATGCGAGCTGGTTTGGGGAAGGAAGTCCTACAAGTTGTGCCAGCTGTAAAGAAGCCTATCATTCAAAGAGGAGGCCTTGGATGCCTAAGCTATGGGACTGATGAGGAAGTGGAAGATGAGCCAACCAAGGTGAGACGGTCTGACTTGGATTCCGTTGAACCCAACGAAATTCTTGATTGGGAGCCGACAAAGTTGATCCGTTGAGCCCTCCGACTTGTCGAAGCTAAGAAGGGTGCAGCTGATGAGATGAGCACCATTGAGGCTACCTCTAGTAGCCAGAAGCCGACGAAGTGGGCCATACCGTGGTCCTTCTTGATCAACAATTAGTTGATCGATCTCGTTATAAACTTCATTTTATTTGCTTTGTTAAGACATTTTTTGTTTTTTGTGTGCGCGAAAACTTCGCTTTTATTTTGTTTGCTTAGGATTTTCAAGTACTTTAGACTTTTTTCTAGGTTTTGCGAAATTTTGGGCGCGTGTTATTGTGTACTTGCAGGTATTTAGAGCTTGTTAGCTCAAATCATTGAGCAAATACGAAGAAATAAGGAGTACAAGAAGATTTCGATCGATCGACCGCCATCATGGTTGATCGACGAGTTGCGCTTTCCAGAGCTTCGTTCTGTTCATCTAGTCGATCGATCGCCCCTATAGGTCGATCGACCGTGAGACACTTTGCACTGTTCACAACCTCTCCCCTGCTGTGTTTGGTCGATTTGCGGACTTAAGGGAGTTTTATACTCCACTTTATTTTCCGTCAAATTATTTATCTCTTCTATTTTCTCATTTGTGCACAATTTTACCGTTTCAAAAAATTGTTTTCTCAGTCTTATGTGTGGTATTTTCTGTCTTTCGGGCACTCTTATTGGTAGCATCAGCTAGCTCATGAAACCTCCTAGCTCACGCTGGTTTGGGGAGGTTTCCTCTTTGCGCTTAAAGTCTTGTGAGTTCCATATCTTTCCTTTGTGTCTTGCTTATTTATTTTCTCGCAAATTCCCATTTCTCTTTCCTTCATTACATGATTTTGCACAATGGGGACATTGTGCGATTTGGTTTGGGGAAGGGTTTTGCGTCGCATATCATTTGCTTGCATTCACGTTTAATTTTGTTTTGCATTGTTTATTTCATTTCTCTTATATTTACAGAAAAATTCAAAAATTGAAAATTTTCAAAAATTCCATAAAATGCACGTTTATTTTAGCATATAGGTCGAGTCGGAACGGTAGTATTTCTATGATGATTTTGCATTTGCACCTGTTTCGCCTGAGCCTTGCTAGATCAACATGTTATTAGTAGAATCGTAAATGCATATCTACGAGTTTTCGTTACATTCTTGCTGAACTTGAGACTTGACTTTGATTTTTAGCAAACTACATCATATTTCTGAGAATTAGAGCCCATAACTGGTGACATTCATGGCCGGTTTAATTAGGAATGTGAGTAGTACTCCTTATGAGACATGTTTCCTTAATTTGCATGAATATGAATTTGATCTACTTAATACCTGTATGCATTTGGTTTGTGGTTTGTTGACACATGTGGTAGAGGTTGCCTTTTCTCATTTTACCCATAAGCTTCACATTGCCAAAAATAGCCTTTTTGTCCCATTACTACATCCTACATTTAGCCTGTCCCTCGTCAAGCTAGTAATCTGTGTATTTGGGGTTGTTACTCGTTTTTGCTGGCATTTGCTCTGTTGAGATGATGATCGGGAAATGAAAAAAGGAAAGAAAGAAACAAAAGAAAAAGAAAGAAAAAATGAAAAAAAAAAAATGATTCGAAAAAGAAATGAAAAAAGAGGTTCTGTACTGTTTAAGCAGTCGATCGACTGCCAAATATGGTCGATCGACTGAGATTCGAGGAAGAAGTCAATTCGCATAATTTAATCCTTATCTTTTGGCGATTTTTGCTCCCATGTTTCATTGATATCCTATGGGGAGTTTATTGATTTGATAGTTTGGAGATTGTGAGTTTTGTGCTTGCTATAACACTGTTTCGTTTGATTATGAGCAAGAAGCTGGATGTTGCCACTTGGTTCCGTTTTGGTACTAGCTTGATCACCTGTACCTCCACTTTACCATAAAATGTTTTGCCTCTTCTTACCCATACCTCACATATCCCATATATACCTCGGCATGTGTCATTGGTCATCTGTTTGGTTGGAATGCGTATGTACGGTCGTAGAGGTCATTTTCATATTTTATTGCTGGCATGTTTTCATAGGTCGTAGTTAGGTGAGAGTCACTACAAAATTAATTCTTTCTATCTTACATATATATCACCTGTGCTTATTGAGTGATTTGAGCGACCCGCGAGAGTCCAATTTGATGGGTCTCTACAGTTGACGGCTCAGCAGTCTTTAACGACCTTATAACTCGTTTGCATGATTCACGTTACTAGTTGATTGTTGGTTGTGCATTAAATTGGTTTAGGCTTAACAATTTGCATTTCGCTCTGAGATTGAACTCGTTCCATTAGGTCATTAGATCGAGTCTAGTTCTTGCTTGGGGACAAGCAAGGGTTTGGTTTGGGGAAGTTTGATGCGTGTTATTTATATGATGTTTTACATCCCGTTTTACACGCATTTCAGAGCTCATTCTTGTAGTTTATGCTACATTTCTCCCTATTTCCGTCTACTTCCGTATTTTGTACATTATTGCAGAAATGTGAAGTATTCAACGGGAAATCAAGCCAAATCCGTCCCCGAGTAATCTGCATTGCAAATGACGTAAAGGAATCACTTAAGGAACAAGCTTGGTGCGCAATCCAAGGCCCAAAAGACAAGTCCACGAGTTTCAAGAAGTCAAGTAGCAGCTCCATTAGTCGATCGACCATCTCCCTCAGTCGATCGACCAATGTTCGGTTCCGAAAGCTACTTTTTTTTGAGGAGCGATCGATCGACCAGCCTTATCGGTCGATCGACCCATTGCTATTTCCAGGCGAGAATTAGAAGACCGAGAAAGCGCAAGCCCATGATGCTAGGTTTAGGAAATAAGATGTTACGTTATTTGCTATATAATGTAACATAAAACATTCAGTTGAGGATCGAAGTTTTTATCACAATTTCACACAGTAGCTTTCAGTTTTATTCATTCGAGTAATTAGGGTTTTGGAACATCGTTTAGCATTGGAATTCTGTTCTTGTTCTTAATCTTTCCTCTGAAATCTCGGTATTCCTTCTGCCCTAATTCCAGTTTATTGTTTTACTTTCATCATTAGTATAGATTTTCTAGTTAGTATCCCGAAAGGCAATTATCGTATTATCGCTGTTTGTTATTTACTTTAAGCATGAATTCAGTAATCGTTATTAGTTTTATTGTTGTTATCACTTTCATCATGAGTAGCTAATTCTATAGTGCTAGGATGTAGGCGATTTATGGCATAGGCGGCATTAGATTAGACACGGACTGTCTCGCGTGTTGGTCGATCGACTGACATTGTCGGTCGATCGATCGACGACCTCGTAGGGTTTTATTTTCGTTTTAATTGAATTTAATCTTGTGTTTAACGAATCGAATGCATGCGACCAGTTAGATACCTATTTTGTGACCGACCCATTAGATCGAAAGATAGGGAAAGTTATTTGACCATCAATTAAATCGACTAAACTGTGCTAAGATCGAAAGATAGGTATAGTTTAGACCGTTAGTCACTTTTCAGGACGAAAGTTAGTATTAGTGACATTAGGGACCTATAGCGAGATCGAAAGATGCTATTTGTTAAGAGTGGACCGAGAGGACCTCTTTATCTCCCGCCTTACCTGTGTTTGATTCAGGCCGACTTAGTTTGCTGCCGCCGAAGCTATAATAAACCGACCATCCTAGTACCCTTCTTTTATCTGTTTAAATCATTTATTTAGTTTATTATCTTTGTTCACTTTTAGCTGTAGACCAATTCAATTCAACCCCCACAATAGTTACCAAAGACTGAACATAAATCAACTAAAATTTACAACTGCCTCCTTGTGGTTCGACCCTGTTACCACTAGCCTAGGTTAGTCTTAATAGGAGATTATAAATTTTATCTTTGGTACTCACAACGACGGGTATCAGTATACAACCGAAAAACCGAAACCAAAAGTACTACAACTGGCAAAACAAAAATATCCAAAACTATAACAACTGTCAGCGGAAGACTAAAGACTCAACAAGTGATGACTCCATCCCAGCTAGAACCCGCGAGCTACCCATAGAGGTACCTGCTAATCAACTGCTCACCATCCTTGAATGGATCACCACAGTTTTGTAAAACAACAACGGGGTCAGTCATCTGAGTAACCAAAATAATTAATACAACAAAAACAGCATCCAATCAATTCATCACACATTCCTCCAACTCCAATAATCTCTAATCATTGACTACACACTAAAGTGTGTAGCCTGCCAGATTACCGATCGCAACAGGTAATCCACACCGCCAGTGGAGACAGCAGCCTTACCACCTAATCCCCGCTCAACTCCAAGAGCGAATAACTCATGTCCATTAATGTGCACATCCCCCATGTGACGGGAACCACAAGGGGCGAATCAAGGGCGTGAAGCCATTCTTGATGATAACTCCACTCAGCCGAGGGCGCACCTCGAGAACCACAAACAACAAAACAACCAAGCCAAAACATCCAATATATCACAATTTCAATAATCATAGTAATCATGCCAATAAATCAACCATCATCATCTTATATTCAATTAATCAAGCAACTGAGTAGGGAAAACCCTACCTTTTAGCAATATTCCGATCACAAACAATCAATTATGATCCTTCACATATCCACCACCTACATAACATATGTATAATTACCACATACTAAAACAATTAATCATGCACATAACCTAGACTCATCATAACTTAATAGGAATCTCAACTTAAAGAACAAACACGACTTTTCCTGATTTTCCAGCACATGACAGACTCGGTATAAAATGCATAACTAATTCCAGAAAACTCCAATCGATGCAAGACCAATTGGATTGGAACCCCATGAGTCTTATCTACAACTCTTATCTGACAAATGTTTCTCAAATTCCAAACTTATCAAGGGTTTTCAGACTGATTTCCAAAAGCTGACAGAATATGTCGCATAAAAAGTATCGATTCATAAAACAAGTTTAAAACAACATTTTTCGGTAATTCAAAATCCTATTGTCATCTAGACTCTACAAATATTATGTATGAAAAAGAACCAAAACTGAATCGACATATAAATTAGGGTTTCAAACCATTTTCCACAACCAAATCAGATTCACGGAATTTTCAGCGATAGGTTAATAAATAAATCACCTAGAACAAACCATAAGGAATTAACCTACGAAATTTGATATGCATAAACTAGACTTCAAATAAATTGGACTCTCTTTTAAAACTTTTCGAAGAAGAAGACTTTAAAGCAGCATAAACAATTGCATGAAATCGACTTACAATCAGGGGAATCGAATTAGGTTGAAATAGGTGAGAAATCTTCAATCAATAGAAAGGCTCGACAAACTCTTCTTCCTCTCTCTATCTCTCTCTAGGTTTAGAAAAGGGTTTATAGATGCTAAAAAAAATGAAATTAGAAAAGACTTAAGCGTTAAAAATGAAACCCTCAGTCAAAACATAATAGAAATCGTCAAACTCGCTGAACTGGTTTACTCGGTCAAGTGCACACGGCCGAGTAACACATACTCGACCGAGTAACAACCAAGTACTCAACCGAGTACTCCAACTAAAATACGGAGTATTAAAGTGAGGAATAAAGGAGATTAAATGATGGTGTTTAACATTATCGTCATGATTATTATTTTTTTTTTGAGAAAACCCGAAAGGGTATTACTTCATAGGTAATTGATCGAGAACAATACAATCAATAATGTTTTGAGACGCACCATCATCCCATCTTCTACAGCCAACGAACCATAGGTCGATATGTGCTAACTCATGAGCAACACAATTAAAGTTTCTACGAGTGAAAGAAAAAACACAACTATCAAAAGAATTACAATTATCAAAAATCTCGTCATAGATTTTAAAAAATATCACTTCGACCTTGTTTCCGTTTCTTCAAATCATTGATGACATTCAAGCAATCACCTTCCACAGCAACACGCCTCATCCCTCTCCGCTGAGCTTCACGAACCCCAGTTAGAATTGCTAATGCTTCCGCCTCCTTTGGATCTCACACCTCATTCTCCTGCACCGTCAATGCCCACACCATGCCTCCCACCTCATCTCGACAAACAACTCCAATAATACCCTTCCCAACACCACTCTTAACACCGGCATCTACATTTATTTTATAAGCACCATCTCGCGGCCTCACCCAACCTTATCCCTCCAACTGTGCCTCACCCATCCCGTCATCCTCCACTTGCACCTTCTTCATTTCCCGCATCACTCCTCGCACTCTCTTGACCACTGCTTCTCGTTGAATCGTCTTCCCCTCAAACACCTACTTGTTTCTCGTCTCCCAAATCGCCCAACACCTCGTCATGAATGTCATACACTCGCTCGTACTCCACTCCCTCCACTCATCCTCCACCCACTCACTCACCTGCTCAAACCCATCACCTTTCTTTAGCTCCAACCTGACCCCGTCATGATTATTGTACTGTGTAACTAGAAAGTTGGAAGGTATAAGTGGGTTTTCCTGCAAAGCAGGGGTACAAGTGAGATTAGCCAATACCTGAGGGATACAAGTGAGAATTTTCCTTTTAAATTTCTTTACAGCTTACATTAAGGTTATGTTTGGTAAAACTAATTGAAAAAGTAGCTGAAACCTAAAAAGGTAGCTGAAAATTGAAAAGTTATCTGAAACCTGAAAATGTAACTGAAAACATAGCTGAAAATTAGGAGCTAATAAGGTAACTGATTATATAAAAAAAACAATTTGACAAACTAACTTACAAGATAACTGATTTTGGTGAAATGACATAAAAAGATATGATAATTATGTAATAGTATAGATTTAAGGGGTAAAAAAGGAAAATAAAGTCAAATCAGGTACCTGATCAAATCACAAATGCTACTCTAGGTAGCATTTCATTTCAGGTAGCTTATTTGGTTAAATAAGCTACTTGTCAAACGGCTACAAAAAAATAAGGTACCTGAAATTTTGGTCGAATAAGCTATTTTGACCAAATAAGGCACATGAAATATATTGCCAAACAGAGGGAACGAACTTTGTTTCGTTTCCGAGGGTTATGGATTCTAATAGTTGAAATATATATATTTATAATACCCCTCCCAACACCACTCTTAACACCGGCATCTACATTTATTTTATAAGCACCATCTCGCGGCCTCACCCAACCTTCTCCCTCCAACTGTGCCTCACCCATCCCGTCATCCTCCACTTGCACCTTCTTCATTTCCCGCATCACTCCTCGCACTCTCTTGACCACTACTTCTGGTTGAATCGTCTTCCCCTTAAACACCTACTTGTTTCTCGTCTCCCAAATCGCCCAACACCCCGTCATGAATGTCATACACTCGCTCGTACTCCACTCCCTCTACTCATCCTCCACCCACTCACTCACCTGCTCAAACCCATCACCTTTCTTTAGCTCCAACCCGACCCCGTCATGATTATTGTACTGTGTAACTAGAAAGTTGGAGGGTATAAGTGGGTTTTCCTGCAAAGCAGGGGTACAAGTGAGATTAGTCAATACCTGAGGGATACAAGTGAGAATTTTCCTTTTAAATTTCTTTACATCTTACATTAAGGTTATGTTTGGTAAAACTAATTGAAAAAGTAGCTGAAACCTAAAAAGGTAGCTGAAAATTGAAAAGCTATCTGAAACCTGAAAATGTAACTGAAAACATAGCTGAAAATTAGGAGCTAATAAGGTAACTGATTATATAAAAAAAACAATTCGACAAACTAACTTACAAGATAACTGATTTTGGTGAAATGACATAAAAAGATATGATAATTATGTAAAAGTATAGATTTAAGAGGTAAAAAAGGAAAATAAAGTCAAATCAGGTACCTGATCAAATCACAAATGCTACTCTAGGTAGCATTTCATTTCAGGTAGCTTATTTGATTAAATAAGCTACTTGTCAAACGGCTACAAAATAATAAGGTACCTGAAATTTTGGTCGAATAAGCTATTTTGACCAAATAAGGCACCTGAAATATATTGCCAAACAGAGGGAACGAACTTTGTTTCGTTTCCGAGGGTTATGGATTCTAATAGTTGAAATATATATATTTATATGTTAATGTTATCTTTCTTCTTCTTTGTTTATATATTGTAACACCCCCATCTACTAAGGAGCCTTAACAAGACCTTCCCTAGCAGATACAGGCATTACCATCTCGGTTGTCCGAGGAATAGTATATCACAACGTCAATAAAAGAACTATTACAGTTTATTACAAGCTCTAACTTAATAAGAAAGATACAGCAGATAAATAACCAACTACGGTTAAAGACTCGTCCCTCCAACACACCCAGATAAGTTCCACATATCAACACCTGCTAAGACTGACTGCTCATCATAATGGATCACCGCAGACACATAACAAGAAGGAAACACAGACAAAACCACACAAGGTTAGTAACTGAAGAACAGCATACAACAATGGCACAACACACACAACAATCTCCAACTCCTATAATCCATCAATCACCTGACTAACCCGAAGGTAAAGTCCTGCCGGATTACCAATCACAACCAGTAATCCACACCGCCAGTGGAGACCGCAACCTTACCACCTAAGCCCCGCTCAAAACCATAGAGCGAATAACCCATGTCCATTAATGTGCACATCCCCTTGTGATGGGAACCACAAGGGGCGAATCAAGGGTGTGAAGCCATTCGCGAAGATGACTCCACTCAGCCAGGGATACACCCCGCACACAAACACAATGATACTATTCCAAAATCATAAATACCACGCACCACACACACGAAAACCAATCAACAGTACTGAGTAGGAAAACCTACATTTAGAAATCAGCAGCAACACCGCAGACATCCATATAAAGGCAAGGCAACCTCCATCCACACCTATCACAACCAGTAGGGAAAACCCTATTACTAACAACCATAACCACAACAAAACCAAAGGATGATGATGATGACTTACCTATACTCTACATTCCGACGACAAGACCGCGACTCGACTCAAGTCTCCGTCCCCATGGTGTCTTTAAGTGTGAGGGATCTCAAAAGGTTGAAGGATGGTGAGGGAGAAGGTGTGTCGTCAATTAGGTTTTGGAAGAAAAGAAAAACGAAAACTGATTTGGATTTACGACTTCACGATTTATAACTTAACGCTGAACTCGCCATACTCGATCGAGTATGAACTTACTCGATCGAGTCACAAGACTACTCGATCGAGTAGCTTACGCTAGATCGAGTTCCCCACTCCCAAAAGTCACCAAGTTCCAAGTCCGTTTGTATGAAAGGTTCCAAGAGGTCTAACATGTGTCTAAGGTCAGTCAACAGGCATTCAGCGGGTCCCTAACAGGGCGGGTATTACATATGTATTCTACACAATTGTAAAATAAAACAATTATAAAATAATCTCTTGCATATACATGTTAATTTTTGTTACTGGCCGCCCGAGCCTCACTCACTTGGTGGAGAAATGGCCAACATTATAAATTCAACGAGATTCCGGCCCTGTTTGGTATTCAGAAGATTATTATTAGCAGAAACAGATCGGTCAAGCATATTATAAATGACAGATTTGATTGACATGTTTGACTAGTATAATTCAATTAACATATTTAGTAGAAGTGTTTGGTAATTAGCGGGTTTAAGTCTAATAGACGATTGGTGTATCTATGTATAAATGAATGATATATAGATTTTTTACAATCTACTAAAGTGAATATGCTAGGGAGAAGCAGCATATTAGAAAATAGTATATTGGAGTTCAATCTACTATTTCAATATGTCATTTACCAAATACATAAACTATTAGACTGGTTAGTCAAACATGCTAAAAGTCTTAAATATGCTGAAAATTCGCCAATTTATTGCTTACCAAATACCCCCTTCATCTTAAAACAAATTAACAATTCGTGAAATAACTATTTGTCGATGTAAGATCTCACATGTTATAGTTATCATGGTTAGATATTTCTCCACACAAAATATAACCAAATACTCAGGAAATATGTACATCTCATATCGAATATTGTATATTTTAAATTCTATAATGATCAATTTTTTTATTATTATTAAAGTTTAAAAGAAAACTGACATTAAATTGAAAAGGAGATGAAGGGATGAAGATATATCATACATTAGAATGTTTGTCAACTAGCTCTTATAATAATAATAACTAGGTTTGGTGCCCAGTTTCGCCCGGGCTACCTCTATTTGCCGTTAAATTTTATTTTCAATGAAATAAACTATGTTGGAGTTGTCTAACTCACACGTTTACTATTTGTAATATTTTTTTTTACGGCATATCTTGTAATTATGATGAAATGTAAAATTTATTTTCAAATTATGAGACACGTTCACTACCCGGCTATTAATATTATTACTTTCACGACATTCTTTCTTAATATCATTATGTTCACTACTCCCGTGGTTACTATTGTTTCTTTTAATAATTCCTCTATTTTTTTTCCGTTAAATTCATTATTCCCGTTAATTTTATCCGGTCTATATTTAAATAAATAAAATATTTCTTTGAGTCGATTGGTTATTTAATTGTTCATACTTTTTTCTCATTGTTACCACTGTTACTTTCACTACATTCGTAGTTACTTTCACTACTCCCACTATCATTATTATAACTGTCACTACTCCCACATTAATACCGTTAATTTTTATTAATCTCGTTGCTGCTACTATTATTTTTAAAACATTTAATTTAATGTATAATTCTATGATGATACTAATTAATTCCATAAGTGGGGCATGTTAATTTTAAGGAAAATCACTATATTCTTGTATTTTCTAAATTTAATTACTTTAATTTAATGTAATTTCCATAAATATTCTTTATCAAGGCGTCTTTATATTATACTTTTAACCAAAACTATATAATATTTACATTGAGGTCCCTTTATCAGGTCCATCACACGGTGCTATCGATTTAAAACTATATAGTATAATTAATTTGTATAGATTTCTTTAATTACATTGAAGTCCCTTGGTTTCTGGAATTAATATATAGTATTGATAATAATAATAATAATAATAATAATAATAATAATAATAATAAATAATTGTGATTTCAAATTAGTTATTTCGAATCACTTTTGTAACCTTGCATCGTGTTACTTAAATTTCATGTCAATTGGTCCACTAAAGCCGGGTCAATTTACAATCTAGAGTATATGGCTTGCCATTTGTCGGGTCTAGTAAAAACTACGAACTTGAAATCACGTTTCAAATTAAGAGATCAAAACTCGTCTACCATATAACCGTACACTTGATCCTTAAAAATTCTTCAAATATTTAGAACTTAGATTCTAGTTTGTTATTTGTAAAACTATATTTACATTATTCTATGGCTTGGAGTAATTACAGTCCCAAGAACTCTGCAAGTTGGACATGGAAAGCTATATACAGAGTGAAAGACACATTAGAGGCATGTTATAGTGAGGAGTAGTGGCTGACTACTGCCTACGTTGTTTGAAAAGGCTATAATTGACTCAGACAATCGCAACAGGTGGTGTTGTGGCATAAGTGGTTTGGAGTCGCTGGTGTATTCAGGGGCGGACGCAGGAATTTCTAACAAGGGGTCACCCAAAAAAACATTAATCTGATAAATAATATTTTGGATTTTTTTCCCCAAAACTAATGTTGTATATAGTAAAAAAAATGAAAAATAATTGATCCGAGTAATTCTGTAATCTGAAAAATAATATTTTATTTTGAACTTAAAATAAATGTACTTATAGTTAATGATGAATACAATCTCTTATTATAAGATATATTACATTCTACTACTAATATGAACAATAAACACAAGTGGTTCAATGGTTAAAAGACTAGTGTCTAACCTTGAGGTCTAAGGTACGAATCCTATATAAAACAATTTTTGCCAACAGACTACAACTACCAAATGAGATGGGCCTTAACCCAAATAACAAAAAAATTATTTCAAAAAACATAAGGCCAACAGAATCGAACATGACAACCCTTGCATACAAATACTGTCCTTAACCAGCTAAGCTACATTGAATTAGTGAAAACATTGGTTCCTCATAACTATTTATTTCTAAATTTCCTCCTAGATCCGCCCTTGGGTGTATTCCCAGGCATAGTTTTATTCTATGGCTTGTTGCACGTAAAGCTTTTCAGATGAAAGAGAAGCTATTTTCTATTGGAGTTACCAGTGACAGTTTGTGTTGCATATGTAGGAAGGAAGGGGAGACACATAGTCATTTGTTTCAAGACTGTGTGTTCAGTAGACAGATTTTGGATGGGGTTACAGGAATAATGCAACTAGTTATTCCTTCATCCGATCCCCTTGCTTGGATCAACAGCAGACCATGGACAAAAGTTAAGAAACGAATGACTTTATGTGCATTCGGTGCTGCATATTACCATATCTGGAAGCAAATGAACTAGGCACGTTTGCATATTTGTGTTCAACAGCCAACAATTGTTCTAGAAAAGATCACGAAGACATTGAAGATGAGAATTATATCTAATCTAGGAGTAGGCAGGATGAAGCATGGATCAATAGCCTAGGATTTATTTATAATTATTTTAGGGTATTGATCTTGTTTAGTTGGCAAAATTGAGTAATATGGAAAATGTATGATGATAGCGATGCAATACTTTGTGGTTAATGGAAAGTACTCTACTCCATCTGCACGCATTGTGGGCCAGAAGTAGCCTTGCCTGAGAGCTTTGTTTGACAGACTCTTACCTCCTATATGATTTTCACATTCGCCACTGTGGATGGCACGCAACACAGTCCGTGCCTCTGTTCTATCCAAACACTTCAACTAGGGTCCAGCTAGCGACCTCCTAAAAAGCACATTATCAACTAGCACAAATCTAGAGGCTTTCATTTTGAAACTCCTTACCTCTCTTTGGTCAGCTGACAGCTTATCCTTCATTAACTATTTTAGGTAGGGTTTGCGCCAATCAGGGTCAGCTTGCTGTGTGTCCGTGTTCACCAATATTCCTGTCCCATTTATCTGCTCAGTATCTCGCTGTTCCACCAGCTCGCCCCTATCTGCCTCCATTAACTTTTGTATTGCTGGCTCTAGTATGTGCACGATTGGTATATTAGATAGCTATGTTGGTTTGAATGTTGCCCCCAGGGTTGCTAGTGCATCAGCCTCTACGTTCTGGTCCCGAGGAATTTGAACAATATTGAAGGCCTTGAATTTTTGTTTTAAGCTCTTAGCTACTTTGAGATAGGCTATCATCTTGAAATCCCTAGCTGTATAAGAGTCATTCACATGATTAACTATAAGTAGAGAGTCGTTGTATATCTGCAGACACTTGACTTTTAAATCTAAAGCCAGCAGTAGCCCTAGTATGAGGGCCTCATATTCTGCCTCATTTTTTGTTGCTTTGAATTCGCAGCGGACCGCTTGCACTATCAGGTCCCCTTGGGGGGGGGGGGATCACAACACCAGACTAACTCCTGCTCCTCTTTGGTTTGAAGCTCCATCTGTGTGCAGTGTCTAGGCTTCGCCTTCCCTACTTTCCTCAAAGCTCAGTATCTCTTTCTTAGCCAGATTTTGGATAGCTGGGCTAAAGTCTGACACAAAGTCAGCTAACGCCTGTGCCTTTATTGCAGTTCGTGGTTCATATTGGATGTCATACCCCCTAAGGTGCACATACCATTTTGACATGCGTCCTAACAACTCAGGTTTTCTCATTATTGATTTCAAGGGATAGTTAGTCACAACATGTATAGTATATGACTCAAATAGAGGTGAAGCTTATAAGATGCAGTGACAAGTGGCAGTATAAACTTTTTAAGAGATGTGTACCTAGTTTATGCAAGTAGCAGAGACTTGCTTACATAGTAAATGGGTTGCTGCACTTTGTCTTGCTCACTGACTAGAACTGCGCTGAGTGCTACTTCTGTGACCGATAGGTATAGGAATATAGGTTCTCATTGTTCCGGTTTTGACTGCTTTCTCGTGTTCTTCAGTCCATTCTAATTTCTGGCTTTCTTAAGAATATCATAGAACAGCCTGCATCTGTTTGATGATCTGGAGATAAATATACTTAAAACTGCTACATGCCTTCCCTGCCAACTGTTGGACGTCTTTGGGCCTTTCTCGTGACTCTAGTTGGAGTACTGATTTTATCTGCTCTGTGTTGGCTTATATTCCCCTCTATGTCACTATGTACCCCAAAAACTTTCCTGATGACACCCCGAAGGTACACTTGGATAAGTTAAGCTTCATTTTGTACTCCCTTAGGGTGTCGAAGGTATCTGCCAGGTGCTCCATGTGCTTATCAACTTTCTTTGACTTTACCACCATATCATCAATGTATCCCTCCATCGTCTTCCCTATTTTTTCTCTTAACATCTTGTTTACCAACCTTTAGTAGGTTGATCTTGCGTTCTTTAACCCAAAGGGCATCACGTTGTAACAGTAGACTCCTCTTTCTGACATGAATGTTGTCTTCTCTTGATCTCCTGGATCCATCTTGATTTGATTTTAACCACTCCAAGCGTCCAGGATTGTTAACATCTCATGACCTGCTATAGCATCGACCATGGTATCAATATGTGGTAGTGGGAAAGGATCTTTTGGGCATGCCTTGTTCAGATGCGTGAAGTCCACATAGACTCTCCCTTTTTCATTCTTCTTAGGCACCACAACCACATTTGACAGCCATTCTGGGTACTTGACTTCTCTTATTTTGCATGCTGCCAGCAGGTTGTCCACCTCTTGGTTAATAACCTGATTTCTATCAGCTGCAAATTTCCGTCTCCTCTGCTGTACTGGCTGAAATTTCGGGTCCACACTTAGCTTGTGTGTTATGATGGACGGATCTATCCCTACCATGTCATCATGGGATCAAGCAAAGTAATCCATGTTAGTTTTAAGGAAAACAACCAGCTGTTGTCGGATGTCACTTGTGCATTCATCCCCTTCTAGCACTGTTTGCTATGGGTACAGCTTGCCTAGGCTGACTTTGTCTAACTATTCTGCAAGTGGCTCAATATAGTCAACCCGGACGCACCATTTCTTTAATTACTATGCTGGTGGGCTGGTTGTGCATTTTAGTGCTTTCTTATAGCATCCTCTGGCTTCCTCCTGGTCTCTATGTATTTCTTCTACTCCCTAGGATGTGGGGAACTTCACACACTGGTGGTATGTTGAGGGGATTGCTTTCATCAAGTGTAGCCACGATCTGCCAATGATGACTGATAGGATGTCGCATCCTAATCAAAGATAAATACCCTAGACACAAATGAATGTATTAATAGGGGTCGAACAAAAGGAGACGGGAGTTGTTAATTAGTTGTTATGGGGTGAATTCTATCAAGGCCGGTAAATGTATGATTGCTTGGTTTGGTTGGTAAACTTGTGATAAAACAATAATAAAGGAAGAGTCTAGGGAGGTCGGGTCTCACATGCAAAATATGTAAATACTCAATTTAAATATAGGAGTTGATAATATCGTTAATTGTTTAGGCTTAAAGACATCGGCCTTATTGTCAACCATAGATCGGGTCCTAGCGAACTCTCGTTATGACTAGGTCGTCTACTAAAACATGCTTAGTCTAATTCAATTTTGTGCCTCTCGACTCATAAAAATGAATTAACAAATTTAATCTAAGATAGTGATAATTTATCAAAGACTAACAATACAATGCAAACATGTTATAGAAACTTTTAAACGATTACTTTAACATCCTAATTCAACAATTGCAAAAACTACTTATGCATGGTTTCCCTTGTTCCCTAGAAAAAATTTAACTACTCTTACATAATATAAATTAAACTAATGACAAATGATAAAGTGGTCATAATAACTAATTGATAATGCAAATGACAAAGGAAATAATAAAACAAAACAAGAAATAGAATTACCTTAACAATTGGAAATGAAACTTGGAATTGAAGAACAAATGCTTGAATGGAAATTGTAATACAATATTGAAATGCTAAAGAAAATGTAAATACCATAAAGGAAATGCTAACCTATTCTAAAACTAATCTATGGACTAGAATAAGGGTAAGAAAGTAGTGTATGAGGTGTGTAATAAGTGTCGATCAACACCCTTTATATAGGAATAAGAGGAGTAACGAAAACAAGAGAAAAAGGGCTAGCCCCGATCGGGGACACCACACCCCGATCGGGGACATGATGTTCTAGCCATTATCTCTTAATTTTCGTCTTTAATTGCAAAGGAATCCAATGTGTAGTCTTAATGCTCCTTAATTTTTCCGGCTAAATGCTTAGTAACACATCTTAAGAGCATCCAAAGAGCATCTCTAAACTTGTTACTTGGACTTTGCTTGACTTGGACTTTTGCTTGGGCCAAATTCATTTCTTCATTTGTTCATCAACCCAAGCTCCACACTTCTTACTCAGGCTTGGGAATTACCAAAATACCCTTCCGAGGTCATGCTTAGTCTTTTTAGCCTCGTGAACTCATGTGCTTGCTACTTTGACGAGAAAGAGCTACTAATAGCTTAATTTCTTACAAAACTCAATGAAAACAAGCAAACACAACTAGAACACGGAATTAGCTCATAAACACATTAATAGAAGTGTGATAATCAAATAAACCGAGCTAAAATAGGGGGTTAAAATGTATATAAAATGGACTTATCAATGACATTGTAAGTTGCTGGACCATCAATGACTAGGTACCTTACTTACTTATTGATCCCTTCTGCATAGGTTGGTATTTTGATCTCTCCGAGCGAATGAGCTGTCTCCCCACTAAATCCCACTAGTGGAATAGTCTTCTTCTGTAGGTGTTTCTCGTTGAATCCCATGTTTCTTATTGTTTCTAGCGTGACCAGGTTGTGTGAACTTCCGGTATCCACCAGAATTTTCCTCACTGTGCAGTTTGCCATGAAAAGTGTTAAGATAAGCGCGTCATGGTGTTCCTGGATATCATGGATGTCCACATCCTCAAAGGTAACAACTGGAAGGTTACTGTGAGTGACCCGGCAAGAGGACTCTGGCCTGTTACCCTTGATTTCAGTGGCGTGCCTTTTTGCAGCTGAACATGTTAAACAATTCAGGTCTGACCGCTTGTTATCACGTTTATTATCTTCGTGCAGGTAGGTGGTGCCGAAGGCTGGGTCTGACTTATGGAGCCTATCGTATCCTGCTATCTGCCCCCACGTGGTAATAGGTGGCTCAGGTTTCCCAAATTATACTGACGTTTGACCTCCCTCCGTAGAGTGTAGCAGTCGTCTATGGTATGCCCAATGTCATCATGGAACTCGCACTTCTTCTTGCTATCCTTCCTCCATCCCTGTTCTTCTGGCGGTGGCATGGGCCATTTCACCCTGTCTCCTAAATCCCTTAACGCTCGCAGAAGTCCTGCCATCCCCGTCCTAAATCCGTGCTCACTCAATCTAGAAAGTGACTTGAGTACCCTCCCAATCCTCAACTTTATTCACTATTCTGCTTTAAGGTTTAGGTCTTTCCTCCTTCTTCTTTGGCGCAGATTTCTTGCTTGTCCTTTCCACACTTGGTAGGCTTCTTCTAGCTAACACATCTTCTTCCAACCTCATTATTGCAGTTGCCTTGGCTTGGACATCTTCAAAGGTTCGACAGGGGTGCCTGGTTAGTTCTTTGTATAGGTCTGGATCCTGATGGAGCCCGTGTCTGAATGCTTCTACTACTATTGGCACATCGCACCCTCGTATTGCCACCTTTTCATTGTTGAATCTGGTGATGACATCTCTGATCTTCTCGTCGAACCCTTGAACCATCATGTAAAGGTCGCTGGTATGCTTTTCAGGTTTTCTACCGCTGGCAAACTGTTGAGTAAATGTGTTTACCAAGTCAGCGAAGGTAGTTATGGACCTGTTTGGCAAACCAATGAACCATTGCAAGGCTGCTCCAGACAATGTTGACCCAAATCTTTTACACATGCAGGCTTCTTTCAGATGTCCAACCGATGTTATGACCATCATCTTCTGTTTATACTGGTGACATGATCAAAAAGGTCTGTTGTGCCGTCGTAAAGTGTTATAATGGGGGCACTGAATCCCTTTGGCACGGTAACCAGTGATATGTCATCTACGAATGAAGAATCTGCATAACTGTTAGGGGTTGCCTTCTCCAGGGAGCATACATTTTCGAGATTCTGCTTAGCATGTCCTTCATTTTCCAGATATTCCCTGTCTCTGATACTGTCATAGGCAGCGCGACGATCGTGGGCAGGCTTGTGACACCCCCATACTCCAAGTGCCTTACCAGGACCACTTAAGGTATGAGAACGTCACCATCTCGGTTACCCGAGGCAATGATAATCAAATGACAATGAAGAAATACAATTTAAATAACAATACGGTTTTAAGTGATTACATGTTCAAATGCCCAAAACTGATAAAATACGATACAATGTTCTCAAATGCCAAAAGTGTCGAACAACTAAGATAAAACAGCGGAAGACTCAAAGACTGCCTCGTGGTGACTCATCCCAGCTAACCCAAGCGTGTCTTCTCATACCTGCTCAACAACTTCTCACTATCCCCGAATGGACCGCCACAGTTTTTAAAACAAATACCGGGGTCAGTACTAATTACACAATCAAGCCACAATGAAACAATTATACAAACAGCTCAAACAACTCAACAAAACTCCAGTCTCCATCTCCAATCTCCACATCACTGACTACACACTAAATTGAGTAGTCCTGCCAGAGTACCCATCGCAACAGGTACTCCTCGCCGCCAGTGGGGGACCGCAGCCGTTCCCACCTAAGCCCCGCTTATCTCCATCGAGCGATAAACCCATGTTCATTAATGTGCACATCCCTTCTATGGCGGGTTCCACAGAAGGCGAATCAAGGCCATGAAGCCACTCCCGCAAGTGACTCCATTCAGCCAGGGACGCACCCCGAAGATCATAGACAGTTATACAGTAATCACAATATTACTATCAACAACCACCAAATCAGAATCCAATACGATAATTACTCAACAACAACAATACTACAATCATCAATATCAACCATGTCATGTAATTAATACCGAGTAGGGAAACTCTACCTGAAAAGCAAACACCAACAATAGACGATCAAGCAGCTAACTCAGAATCTCTCCTCAACGAATCCTCCTCCTATACATACATACATACATACAATCATATAACCACCAAAACCCCCAAATTACCCAATTAGGGTTTAACCAATTTTAACAAAATGATATAAAAATTATATGTAAAGCTTACCCTCGACGCAAGGATCACAAAGGTATAAAGAACGACGAAAACCGACACTCCTAGCTCCGGAATTTGCTAATAATGCGATGAGATGAAGCAACGTAACTTGGATCTTCTCTTGTTTGTGATTTTAGGTTTGGAAAAGTGTTTTAGGAAAAAGATGACGGAACATTATATATTAATTCGCATTATTAACAAACCCGTCGCAAATTACTCGATTGGTAAGGCACTTGGAGTATGGGGGTGTCACAAGGCTGCTGATCCTGGATGCTGCCCTCTGGCCAAATCATCATGGGACTCCGGTGATCGGTGACCAAAGGGGTCGCCGTCATTAAGGATCCTGGTTGTCAGCATGTTTCCTGCCTACTAACAAATTCTACACCAGGTGTCTGATTAGTGATAACAAAATTACTAGTTGGGACGTTACCTGCCCTTGGTTCTATACCGCTTGTTGTTGTTGGCCAGCCATCAGATGTCAGATACCCTAGCTCGCGTGGGATTATTCCTCTTTCTGGCGGTGTCCCCGATAGATCTAGCTTGGTAACTAGCTTTGTGGGGAATGAGGGTGTTGGCTCCCTACTGCCTGACGCCTTACTGCTGGAATATGGCTCCTGATTGCCATCGGTGTTGGAGTAACCCTTTGCTGCTGTAAGGCAACTATCTGTGCCCAGAGTGCACGGTTATCCTTTGATGCATGTGCCTTCGCCTTTCTGTTCTCCTCCCTCATGCTATCGATTGTCTTCTGTAGATTGTCCATCCCATTGATTTTAATTTTTGTTGGATTAGGTGGTGGGGGAGTCTAATGCTTGACGTGGCTTGTTGAGCGGGTATCTTGCTCTTGCTGAACAGGCGTTGTTTTCCTCTCAGTTCTTGATTGGACTTCCATCTCTCTGGACACCTTCAGATGATTGGTCTTTGGTGTAAGACTTGTATTTGGCGAGGTCCCAATGATGAGGTCTGCACTCCTGTTACCGGCGGTGGACCTAATGTCACGTGTGGTGACTGGCTTCCCTCAGACCTTGCTGTGATGTTTTGCTTGTTTCCTGACATGGTGTACTGTTGCTTGTGATACGATTGAACGATGACGACCACTATGCCCTACGGTGGACGCCAAACTGTTTTGGTATTTTTTACCGAGTTAGTTAATAGCGGTCTTATATGTTAATCGTGTGATTTAGTGCGCTTTTGTGTGGTTGTAAAGCGAGTAATAATGAACGTAAATATAGAGTTTGACACGAGAGATTTGGTGACGCGGAAAACTCAATATGGGAAGTGACCGCGGGAAGGAGATGGTGTCCTTCCAAGATTCTACCACTATTAGAAAAAGAGCCATTGACATCGGTTATTTAATCCCATTTACCTCGGTTTTGGGCGATGTTTCTAGAGGCGTTGTTTATTGCATTTATATGAAAAACATCGGTTATAAAACTGATGTTAATGGTAAAAACTTACATCAGTTACTAGGTAAAACCGAAGTTAATAGCATTTAAATTACATAGGTTTTTATGTAAAACCGATGTTAACAGCATTTAATTTACATCAGGTTTTGTGCAGAACCGATGTAAATATCAACTTTATCTACATCATTTATGACTAAAACCGATGTAAATATCTATTTTTTTAATTAAAAAAATACATTTTAGGCGTGGAAAACACCTCAAATGAGAGCCACATTTAATTAAAACAAATTACATTTCCAAAATCCATTATTTATAAATACTCCAAAATTATAAATATATACATGTGTTTTGAACATAAATAATTAAATATTCTTAGATCTATACACACAAAAATACATGTAGAATATCTACCAATAATATGTAACTTTGACCACGAGTACAAGAAGAGCAAGACGGCTAAATTGCTAGTTTGTTATTCGTAGGGTTGCGTGTGTGTGAATGAATGATCTCCTTCTTCTTCTTTCCGTCTTATATAAGACTAAACCCTAGTAGGGTTTAGCTTGCTTTCTACTCAAGACAGCCGCGGTCTACGTAGTGGGTGATACCCGTCGTTGTGAGTACCAAAGATAAAATTTATAATCTCCTATTAAGACTAACCTAGGCTAGTGGTAACAGGGTCGAACCACAAGGAGGCAGTTGTAAACTTTAGTTGATTTATGTTTAGTCTGAGGTAACTATTGTGGGGGTTGAATTGAATTGGTCGACAGCTAAAGTGAACAAAGATAATAAACTAAATAAACGAATTAAACAGATAAAAGAAGGGTACTAGGATGGTCGGGTCATTATAGCTTCGGCGGCAGCAAACTAAGTCGGTCTGAATCAAACACAGGTAAGGCGGGAAATAAAGAGGTCCTCTCGGTCCACTCTTAACAAATAGCATCTCTCGATCTCGCTATAGGTCCCTAATGTCACTAATACTAACTTTCGTCCTGAAAAGTGACTAATGGTCCAAACTATACCTATCTTTCGATCTTAGCACAGTTTAGTCGATTTAATTGATGGTCTAATAACCTCCCCTACCTTTCGATCTAATGGGTCAGTCACGAAATAGGTATCTAACTGGTCGCATGCATTCGATTCGTTAAATACAAGATTAAAACAATTAAAACGAATATAAAACCCTACGAGGTCAGTCGATCGACTGGCAATGTCAGTCGATCGACCAACACGCGAGACAGTCCTCTCTAATCTAATGTCGCCTATGCCATAAATCGCCTACATCCTAGCACTAAAGAATTAGCTACTCATGCTAAAGGTAAAAACAACAATAAAACTAATAACAATTACTGGATTCATGCTTAAAGTAAATAACAACAATGACAATACGATAATTGGCTTTCGGGACACTAACTATCAAATCTATACTAATGGAGAAATTAAAACAATAAACTAAAATTAGGGCAGAATGAATACCGAGATTTAAGAGGAAAGATTAAGAACAAGGGCAGAATTCCAATGCTAAAATCGATATCCCAAACCCTAATTACTCGAACAATCTAAAACTGAAAGCACTGTATTGTGATAAAAACTTGGATAAAAAAAACTTGATATCTAAACTGATGGTTTTATGTTACGTTATATAGCAATCAACGCAACATCTTATTTCCTAAACCTAAACTTCACGGGCTTCAAGATTCACAGTCTTTCAATTCACGTCTGGAATAGAAATCTGGTCGATCGACGATATAATCTTTGTCGATCGATGCTCCTCAAAAAAACAAAGGCTTCGGAACCCGAGCATTGGTCGATCGACTGAAGGTGACGGTCGATCGACTGGATGAGCTGCTACTTGACTTCTTTATTCTCGTGGATTCGTCTTTTAGGCCTTGGATTGCGCACTAAGCTCGTTCCTTAAGCAGTTCCTTTACGTCATTTGCAATGCAGATTACTCGGGGACGGATTTGACTTGATTTCCCGTTGAATTCTTCACATTTCTGCAATAATGTACAAAATACGGAAGTAGACGGAAATAGGGAGAAATGTAGCATAAACTACAAGAATGAGCTCTGAAATGCGTGTAAAATGGGATGTAAAACATCATATAAAAGACACGCATCAGTGGGCCTGCACTCATCTGCTTCCTGTAACCAGTTACCCGTGACCTCATGCCCCATTCTCTTCTCACGTTGGGCTCACGTGCTCATGCATGGACTTCTTTTGCTTGATTCTCGAGCTGCCGTTCGCCTTGTTCCTTGGCCCAATTATTCTTCAAGGCCCAATATGGAGGATTTGGCCCAAACACTTTTCACCAAAAATATATTTACATTATTCTTTTTATCGTCCCGGTTTAATATTAATGGGAGTCTTGCCATATATTTGTGTGTTGTATTGAGCATACCTAAGCATTTATTCCTATCCAAAAAATCTATACTATATAATTAAAAGGCTACCTTAACCCATTTAATTTTATTCCACGTCATCTGAACACATTTAATTTTACTCCACATGAAATTTGCACATTCATTAATTTCTATCATTTTTATCTATGAAATAATAATTAAACATATACATACAATATAGTTAAAGGCTAACTAAAGCATTGACCTTCTTATAATTATTTTTTTTGGGTAAAATTCTTATAATTAATTTTAGTTATTATTTGATTATATAAAGATCATAATTAAAAAAATTAGAATAACTAAAAACCATTTAAAATAAAAACTGCGAGATCTCTCAAAATTTTATAATTTAACCCTTGCAAAGCAAACGAGTATTAAATAGGAAAATAAATAAAGGGAGTTGAAAGTAGTTACAGTACGGAGTATTGTGTTATTTTGTTTAATTTTCATAATTTATATCCTATTTCATCATTTGCCATGTTTCCAAATAATACGTGTTTACATAGGTAGTATTAGCCAAAAGAGGGAAATTTATATAAGACCCGTTATTTTTTCACGGATTTCAAAACTAGTTGTCTTTCAAAACAGTTGTACTCGCGTAGCTTTTCTTATATTTCAGAATAATAATTAATCTATATATATATATATATATATATATATATATATATATATATAGAGAGAGAGAGAGAGAGAGAGAGAGAGAGGCGGGATCCGGTGAGGACGGCTAAATATTTGAGGATTGAGGATTGCAATACAATATCACGGGTTCTTCAATACAATATCACGAAAAAAATCAGACTTGTCCAAAAAAAAAAATTTTATAAATTTTTTTTTTTTTTTTTTTTGCGCAGCTATTTTTTTCGGGTGATATTGTTTCGAACAACCTGTGATATTGTATTGAATATCACGAAAAAAAATCAGACTTGTCCAAAAAAAAATTTTTTTATAAAAAAAAAAAAAAAAAAAAAAAATTTTTTTTTTGCGCAGCTATTTTTTTCGTGTGATATTGTTTCGAACAACCTGTGATATTGTATTGAACAACCTGTGATATTGTAACGAAATCCTCAATCCTCAAAAAGATAGTGTATCCTCACATGATCCCATTCATATATATATATATATATATATATATATATATATATATAGAATTAGGATCACATGAGTCCACCCTATCTTTTTGAGTCTGTGAGTCCATGATACAATATCACACGTTATATTAAACAATATCACAGCTTATATTGTTTTGTAATATAATATCACCCGTTATGCTACACAATATCACAGCTTACAGTTTCACAAGTTATACTAAACAATATCACAACTGAAAAAAAAAAGTTTTTAAAAAAAAAAATTCGAAAAAAAATCGTGATATTGTTTCGTAATACAATATCACACGTTATACTAAACAATATCACAGCTTACATAAAAAAAAATAAAAAAAAAAAACTTTTTCGAAAAAAAAAATTTGAAAAAAAAAAATTTTCCGAAAAAAAAAATTGAAAAAAAAAATCGTGATATTGTTTTGTAATACAATATCAGACGTTATACAAAACAATATCACAGCATACATAAAAAAAAAAATTGAAAAAAAAAAATTTGAAAAAAAAAATTGAAAAAAAAAATTTGTGATATTGTTTTGTATAGTGCGTGATATTGTGTTATGGACTCATGGACTCAAATATATGAGTGGACTCACCGGATCTTGCCTATATATATATATATATATATATATATATATATATATATATATATATATATATATATATATATATATATATATATATATATATATATATATATATATAAGAGTTTTTTCGAGCGATCCGAGAGCGTCCACATCATCAAAAATTAATTTAGGAAAGTTTCATAAATAATATTTTCCACATAAAAAATAAAGTGGAGAATCTTTTAATTATTATAATATCTATATTTCCTATTTTATATTCATGAGAAGTTTCTAATTTTTATATAAAAACTTTGACATTTCATTTGGCAAAAAAATGTTGTTATAAAATTATGAAGATAATATAATTAGATTCGTGGTAAAAAATACTTTCATTAGAATATAGATTTCATATGATTTGCACATATTAAAGATAATGTACTTCTTAATATGTTATATATCCCACATTGAAAAACAATGTTAGTGTGGTGATTATAATATGTATAAATTATAGAATTGTCCCATATCGAAAGATTAATATAAGGTGGGTGATCCTATGATTATAAATAGGAGTCATCATTGGAACCTATATACCAACCAAAAATCTTTTGAGTCTCTTAAGTATTGTTTTGGAGAGCTCTTAAGAGTTTATATCATTATCTTCACAAATGATATATATATATATATATATATATATATATATATATATATATATATATATATATATATATATATATATATATATATATATATATATATATATATATATATATATATAGAAATAGGATCATATGAGTTGGGTTTTTTTGGTGAGTTACCCCTCTGAATCTGAACCACTAATCTAATCTAAGATGAATGGCTGAGATTAAATCTTTCATCTTTTATTTAAATCTTATATTTTATGCTCTACACTTTTTTTCATTTATCCAGTTTCTTTCTCTCTCTCTCTCTCTCTCTCTCTTCATATTTCCCCTCTATTATTCATCTTCTACTGCGACATTCACTTTCTTCAAGCTTTTTCTTCGTGCTCCTTCTTCGTGTTCGCTCACTAATTCGATTTCATCTTCATCTTAAATTACGTGAAATCAGGTAATGATTTTTTCGTTTTCTACTATTTTTTTGGTTGAATATATTCAATTCGCATTTCATCTTATTGTTCTTTGCTCGAATTTAATGTTTTTTGTGTGTGTAATCTTCAATTTATTCAGTTTCCTTCATTATATTGTTCAATTTTTTGTGTTTGTGTTGTTGTAATCCCCTATAAAATCTAGTGCAAAACAGTGGCGGAAACACTGTCGAATGGGATTAAATACACAAAGATAAAAGTTCTAACTGTTATAAATTGAGAATGTATAAAATTCTCAAGGATAAAATTAAATGGTTAAGTCTAAACAAATGCCACTTTTATAAAAAGGGCGAAAATAAAATTCCTCAAAAGTGTTAAAACTAAAAACCATAAAAGAAAGCAGAAAACAGAGTAGGATCTGCAAACTACTCGCTAGCTCACACAGAAATCCCCAGCAAAGCTAACACCTGTCATGTTATAAACATAACGACCACAATCGATGGGGAGTAACTCGACGTTCTCCCAACCATATCACATGATATAAATGTTACAGATGCAAATAATATATCAAAGTAAATTGAAATGTTATAAAACATAAGTAACAAAATATGATTACCAAATCACGTTAACCAACGTGCTGCATGCTTAAAAGCAAAATATTCAAAAGATAGAATGGAAATAATTTAGTTGAGGCTAGATATCCACTTTAGCTATACTTTTGACACCGCAGCATCTTTACTAGTTTCGGGAACCCAGTGTCACGCTAAGATGACCAACTCCAAGCTCACTAACTAGACAACAAACTATAATAGGACACGACTTACCACGCAGTGCGAAGTCCTAGTCTAAGTACATGTACATGACTCTACGACGATCTGTACCGCCCGCAGGATACCCAACCATATAGCTGTTTTAGTAAAACCGTATGCCTTAGTTTATTATTCTTTGCCTTTACTTTTATTATTCCAAACTTAAAAGTATCTCAAGTGATATAGTATATTATTCAAATGGTTCGTAAGTGAACTACACTTTTATTTTCTTCGAATTAGGAAACTTAAACTTAAATCCAAAAGTATAAAATTTATTCAAGGACTTTAAAATAGATAAGTTACTGTAAATAAACTTTAAAGACCATCCCTTGACATAAGGTACTTTAGTAAAGACTTATTACTTAGGCTTTAATGAGACGGAGTTCTACACTAGTTTGTAAAACTGAACAACAGTATTGTAAAATTCATAATTAATTAAAGAAAAATCGAAATGATGCAAGGCCAATTTTCATGGTTTCCTGTAACATTTGGCTACAACTTTCATTTTTTAACAAACTTTAAATTAGGAAAGTATCAGGGGTCTAAAAATTCATTTCTAAAAACTGTCAGAAAACGTCACCCATAATGTTTCAGTTCATAAATCCACTTTTAGAAAACATTTTAAGACCAGGCATAATTTTAAACATAATTAAACATGATAAATCTTCATTGAGAAAAATATTAGCTATTGTATCAAAAGCAAAATATCTTTTAAAAATGAATCTTTGAGAGGAGTCAGAAACGCGTTTTACAGGCGAGCTGTTCACAAATAATTTATTCTGACCAAACCGTAAGTCTAAATATTATGAAATTTTTTATGCAGACTCCACACTTTAAAATAATAGGAGTTTATTCTTTACACTTTTGCAAATTCGAAATAAAAACAGGTGATATGATTTTTACAAACAGACGAACATATTTGACAGATTTAACAACGGTTTTCATCAAACTTGTAAAATACACCATAAATCGAAAATAATGATTGAAGACCTACAAATTTATACACAACCTAATACTCCATGTCTCTGCCATATACTAAAATATTGTAAATTTACAATTTTATTTAGTATTTTTAACATAATTAAAACCGAAGAATCGCTATAATCGCATCGAAATCTGCGTCAATACTTTAAATTACGAAATAAATACTAAAACTCCAAAATAATTACCACGAAAATTCATGGTATTTAAAATCTATCATTTAACCCAGAAAAATAATTTAAACCTCCTGGAAATCATAAAAACGAATTTATACCATCTTTTCATCATATTAATCGGTTTAATCATAAAACTTGCAAATCAACCAAATAAATTCCTATTGACAAAATAAAATTTATACATAGTCAAAATAATTTATAAACATTAAGGGATCAGAAATTATATGGTTCAAAAATCATATTAATGAATAAATCTTTATAAAACCACAAAAATGCAATAATACATACAACTACAACAATTAAATCGATGTAATACCGAGTAACGTCGTAGTTACCTTGTTACGAATCCGAATCCACATATGCTAGCCTTTAATATCTCCTCTACAAACCCTTAGAATAGGATGAACGGATGATGAGGGAAGGTCGATCGAAATAAAGAAGCAAGAAGGCAAGCACGTACGTAGATTAATTTGTAAAACGGAAATAAAGAAGCAAGAAGGCAAGCACGTACGTAAATTTTATTTTTGCAAGCAGAGAACGGCGGAAGCAGTAGGGTTACGTTCCACTGTTTTTTTTTGCAAGAGGGATAGAAATGTGAATGATAAGATATTATGTAAGCAAATAAAATAAAAAGATGTTAAACACCTTTTAAAATATATCGAAAAAGGCTTGGATTTTGATCTTAAAATGATCATTTGAATAAAACTCGGTCCATTTGAAAAATTGGACTGCAAAACAACTAAGAAAGGATTTAATTAAATAAATAAATTAAAACCGTGAATTAAAAGATAAAAATTCAAATCTCATAAATAAGAATTAAAATATATGAGATTAGAAATGAGTAAGAATAAAAATAGGGTTCAATAGAAATAATTTCCGAAGTCCAACGAATTAACTCGGAGTAGAATTAGAATACGAATAAAATGAATAAATAAGGCGAAGCTGAAATAGTTAGAAATAACAATAATTCTCGAAAACAAGGAAATATTCGAGACATAAGAGAACTTAAGAATTCAAAGGAAGAAAAGAAATGGCTCACAGATAAATTCCGAGTCATACAAATTAAATCGTAATCGTAAATAAAATACGGTTACGAAAATAGATTACAAAAATGGCGGGTGTTACAGTTGTTAAATGATTTTTTTTTGTTTTCACATAATTCTAGGGTTTTATAATTGTATTTTGTGTTTTTGCACTTGATTTTTGAATTGGATGTTTCTCTTTCTGGTTGTTCAATCAAACTATTATGAATGTAGATAGATGGCAGAAAAATGAGGTTGTTTAGAGTATCTTATGTTGATAAGAATGGTGCGTCTTAATGCATTTGGGTTTTTTTGGTACATTATTATTTCTCTGAAATACTCAGTTATTGTATTGTGTTGTTTCGATTATTTCAATGCATTAGTGGGATTATTGTATTTCATTTTGTTTAGTTATGCCATTCTGACAAAGTATGCTTTTATTTATCTAAACTAACAAGTTATTTTATAGTATTTTATGGTTATTTCAATACTTATGGGTGGTTATTGTATTTCAGTTGCATAATTATTTCAACTTACGCTCTTCGTTGTTTTTATTTCTTTCAGGGAGCTTTTGCTTTTAACAGGTTTAACCCCCATTAATAGGCTCGACATGGTTCTCGTTGAGAAGAATGATGAAACACCAGCAAGACAACTTCATGTTAATGTTTAACTCCAAGGATAAAGTATGAGACAAAGTACACAATAGTTCAACCATGGTTATTGTAAATTTCAATCACGGTTATTGTAAAGTTCAATCATGGTTATTGTATAGTTCAATCACGATTATTGTAATCATTATTATAGTACACCATAGTTGACGCATGGTTATTGTAAAGTTCAATCACGGTTATTGTAATAATTTAAGTCAATTATTATACGACTCTGATGTAATTACTCTATTTTTATGTTCTAAACAAGTGTTGCTTATGTCAAATTTAGATTCCAATTCATCTTCATCCTCTTTTTATCATCCAGTTTCTTATATATTCATCTTTCTCGCCTTCTTCTTCTAAAGCACGCTCGACAAATCAGAAAGGGCTTTATTAGCGTGGTTATTGCATTAACCAATATCAATCATTTCATTGAAGAAAATCAATTATTCTATTAAAAATAATGACCATTATTCAATTAAACAAGATGAAAACAAACAAAAGATAGATTGTTGACTATATTTGAGTTTCATCTCAATACAATAATACGTTTTATTCATTACAATAACTGAGTTTCTACATTACAATAACTACAAATAGCAGATTTTCTACATTTAAATAACTGAGTTTCTACATTACAATAACTATAAATAGTAGAGTTATTCTATAGTGTATTTACAGTTATTTACAGTTATTCTTAGTTATTGTATTGTATTTCATTTTGCATGGTTACTCCACTCTGACAAAATATGCTTTTATTTCCCTAAAATATCCAGTTATTCTATAGTGTATTTACAGTTATTTTAATACGTATTGGTGGTTATTGTATTTCAGTTGCATAGCTATTTTTAACTTACCCCCCTTTTGTTTTTATTTATTTCAGTGAGCTTTCATTTTCGACTGGTTCAGCCCTCAACAATAGGCAGGACATGGTTCTCATCAGGAAGAAATACAGACAGAAGAATGGTGAAAACACCGGCAAGACATGGTTCTCGTCGGAATGAAATAATTTTAGACATAGCATTTGGAGATACATATATGTAATGTTAGTGATGTTATTATTATTAGATGTATTGTTTGAGAAGATTAGATGTAATTACGAAGATGTATAAATATAATTTGTTGGAGATGCTTAAGTGTAATGTGTTGGAGACAAAATAGTTATATGGTGAAAGTAAGCGGTTCTTTTTAACGTTGTCATATCTGATTATTTCATTTTTCAAATTTTGCTATTATATTAAGCAATCTCAAATATTTTATTGAACAAAATCAATTATTCTATTGAAAATTGCCAGTTATCCAATTAAACAAGATGAAACAAGAAAAAAAGATAGAAACTTTATATTTGAGTTTCATCTTAATACAATAACATGAGTTACTTGTTACAATAACTGAGTTTCTACATTGGAATAACTATAGATATCAGAGAACATAATTCTCAGTAAACAACTGAGTTTACAATAAAATAATTGCGTTTCTTAATTACAATAACTGAGTTTCTCCATTGGAATAACTATACACACAAGTAAACATTATTCTCAATAAACAACTGAGCTAACTATAAAATAACTAAGTTTCCTCATTAACATGACCAAGTATATACATCAACTATTACATTGAACATCAATTATCCGTGTTCATCATGATTCAACCTGCAAATCACCAAACATAATGAGTTATTTCATTATACAAAGGTAGTTATTGCATTAAAAAGGATAAAAAAGAACAAATCGAGTCAAATTCATATAAATTTCAAGTTCATTAGTAAGGTAGAAACAAGTTATTTTATTACAGAAACGTGGTTATTGTATTATACTGCGTCAGTTATTCTATTACATTGCGTCAGTTATTCTATTGAACACCAGTTATATTTGTTTATCATGATTCAAATTGCTGCAAATCACAAAAAATATCGAAATCTTTTCAAAAGTTGTTGTAAATGAACAAATTTTCTATTAAATTTGTTGTTTCCTAATGTTATTAGTCACAAAATTTTAAAAATTATGCTTACCTTCTTTTCATAGTCTTACATTAGAGTTTCTCCATATTTGGGGCTAAATTTGACGGATATTGCTTGATGCAATCAAATTAATCGTAAGATAATCGACGAATTTTATGCTTTTCGTTTTGAATTATTCCAGTTTTGTGAAGAATTAGTTGAATTGTGACATGAATTTGAAGAATATAGAAAATTGTGGAGAAGAATGAAGAACACAGTGAACAAAAAAAAAGAAATAAACGCACGGGAGGATTGATTTTAGGAGAGAGAAAGATAGAATTATTTTATGAGTGTTTGTGTGGGTTAATCTCAGCCCTTGATCTTGTTAGATCCAATGGTATATAAATGCGGGGGTAACTCACGAAAAGTGGCAAACTCACCGGATCTTGCCCCTCTCTCTCTCTCTCTCTCTCTCTCTCTCTATATATATATATATATATATATATATATATATAGAATTAGGATCACATGAGTCCACCCTATCTTTTTAAGTCCGTGAGTCCATGATATAATATCACACGTTATATTAAATAATATCACAGTTTACAGTATCCCACGTTATACTAAACAATATCACAGTTGGAAAAAAAAACTTTTTGACAAAAAAAATTGAAAAAAAAAATCGTGATATTGTTTTGTAATACAATATCACACATTATGCTAAACAATATCACATGTTATACTAAACAATATCACAGCTCTCACGAAAAAAAAATTGTTTAAAAAAAATTTCGAAAAAAAAAATTTTGAAAAAAACAATTTCGTGATATTGTTTTGTAATACAATATCACAAGTTATGCTAAACAATATCACACGTTATACTAAACAATATCACAGCTTACATTAAAAATAAAAATAAAAATAAAAAAAAAATTTGAAAAAAAAAAATTTTCGAACAAAAATTTTCGAAAAAAAAAAAATTTGAAAAAAAAAATTTCGTGATATTGTTTTCTATAGTGCGTGATATTGTTTTATGGACTCATGGACTCAATTATTTAGGTGGACTCACCGGATCCTACCTCTATATATATATATATATATATATATATATATATATATATATATATATATATATATATATATATATATATATATATATATAGGAGGTCGGGATCTCGTGAGAACCACTAACATAATGAGAACCATGAGAACTCTTACTAAATCATCATCAAATCTTGTTCCGAAAGTTTTGATGAATCATATACCCTTAGTTTAGTTTATTCAAACACATTTTTAGTATAGCTGAACAAAATTTATTGATTTTATTAACAAAATATAAACTTAATGTACAAAAATACAATTAGGCATACTAAAACGGTTATAGATGCATTAAAACAAATACTAGGTGCATGAAAATTGTTACATGCATGAAAATGATTACTAGGTGCATGAAAACAATAGGTTCTAGGTGCATGAAAATGAGTTCTAGGTGCGTGAAAATTGTCAGATACATGAAAATGAGTAGTAGGTGCATAGAAATTAATAAAATGCATCTCGTCTCGATTTTATCACTAGTTTATGTTTTTTAGACCAAGAAATATGTTATCTAGCCATAAAATTCCATGCCGAATCCAAATATGTCATTATTTTTTTAAAAGAAATTTCATAAGGTGGAGTTCTCACGGTTCTCATTATGTTAGTGGTTCTCACCGGATCCCGACCCTATATATATATATATATATATATATATATATATATATATATATATATATATATATATATATATATATGTATTATATTCAACTGATGTTTATAATCTTTATATAAAAATTTATACATCTCATTTCCCAAAAAAAATTTATAAAATAAATTATAAAAATTATATTATAATAGATTCTTGGTAATAGAAATGCTAGCATTAGAATATAGTATCTTAATATTTGCATATATTTTTAATTATGATAAAAAAATTAAAAACATACGTATGAATATTAATAAATAGTACTCCCTCCATTCAAGACCAAGTACAACATTTTCATTTACACACTTGCCAAGACACAAATTACAACGAAAATATCTTTAAGTTTACATTATAAAAAATTTTAAAATTTGATATTCTCAGTATACTTTATAGGTGAATCAAATAAGATCCCACATGACCATATTTTGTCTTACATACTGCAAGGAACCGTAAAGATTCTATTCGTTCATGAATAGTGTAAAAAAAGGAATGTTGTATTTGGTCTTGAATTGAGGGAGTATAGTATTTGCTCATTATTATTAACCTGGCTAAGATGTCGAATTATGTGCGAAAAAGATGATGTATTTCTAAGTATGTTATTTGTCCCACATTGAAAAATATGTTATAGAATTGTCCCACATCGAAAGTTTAGCATAAGGTGGGTGATCATATGATTATAAATAGAAGGCATCATTAGAACCTAAATACCAACCCAAAACCTTCCGAGTATCTTAAACATTGTCTTGGAAAGCTCTTAAGAGTTTATATCATTATCTCCATGGTATGATATATATATTTTTTTGTTGGAGTAAGTGTCCTCAATAATAGTGCGATCACATGATTAAATCTCATAATAAGAATACGGAGGGGATGATTCAATTATATTGTCAACTGATCAACATTAATCGGTAATGATTGGCCAACTAGAGTTTGACATTACTGTCGTTTGACGGTGGTGATCAGTTAATCTCTTCGGTCACACCTATAGGATGACGCACAAATGGAAAAGTAATTATTTGTATTTGATACAAGTTAATTAATCCCTTATATATATTGAGTTATGTGAGTTAAATATTTAATATGAGTTTGGAACTCATAAATATAAATGAGATTTATATATATTTTGAGGTACAGGTTGTAAGTTAATTATATTTACAACAAGTTGTAAATTAATTAAAATGGGCATCGTAGTACCCATTAATTGATGTGATGAGGATGAAATATACTCAACAAGTTGAGCATATATACATCGTCCGTTAATTTGTCACATAACTGTTATACGACAAATTAAATATTTAATTATGCGCAATAATTAAACACGAGGTTAATAAGCATTTACGGGACAATTGTCGAAAATCGAAATGGATCCTACAAGTCCCCATAACCGGTTTTAAGAGGGCATAGGGAGTGATACCCGTCGTTGTGAGCACCAAAAATAATATTTATAATTTCCTATTAAGACTAACCTAGGCTAGTGGTAACAGGGTCGAACCACAGAGAGGCGGGGGAGTTATAGTTGCTTTTATTTCAGTCTATCGGTAACAGTTGTGGGGGTTTTGGTTTGAGTTGATTCTAAAACTAGTAACATAAAATAAATAAATAAATAAAAGTAAATAAGGATGTAAACAACGATGAAAGGAATGCTAAGACGGTCGGTTCACTATAGCTGCGATGGCACATAATCCTAGGTAAGTCCGAAATACAGTCGTGTAGGATGGGTAAAACAAGTCCTTTCGGTCCAAGTTAACTAGTAGCTCCTTTCGGCCTATGCTACCAGTCCTAAGTCTCACTAATACTAGCTCTCATCGCCCGAAAAGTGATTCTAAAAGCCTAAATTACATTATCTCTCGATCTCAGCAATTTAGTCGTCTTAATTCGTTAATTAATGCCCTTCCCTATCTCTCGATCTATGGGTCGGTCGAAACTAAGCATCTAACAAGTCTCCTCTCGGTCTCATTGCTAATTATTGCACTTAACGAATCAAACAATGCTAATCAAACACGAAGTCAGTCGATCGACCGGCTACCCCAGTCGATCGACTAACCGGCTCAGTCGGTCGACCAGAGAAGCCAGTCGATCGACCAAGCCCTAATGCGGGGTCACCTATTTTATTGCCATCTACGCCATAGATCCCCTACATCTTAGCGATGGTGATTTAGCTACTCATGATATTGACAATAACAGCAATAAACTTAACTAATAAAGCGATCGAATTCATACTTGAATTAATTAAATAAATCATAAACGATAAATTGGCTTTGGGATCCTATCTAGCAATTCTAAACTACGGAAGAATTAAAGGCAATAAACTGAAATTCGGAACAGAGAATACCGTATGAAATTGCAGCGAATAAATATCCAAAAACCGAATGCCAAAGTAACTTTCTTTGAAGGAAATAATTGTAAACTAAAGAACCCTAATTACTAATCGTCTAGAACTGATAAAAACTGAATGAATAAAACTTGATGTCAGGTTACGTTATATAGCAATCTCACGTAACATTATTCCTAAACCTAATATATATTGGGCTTCCTTATTCTTGATCTTTTATTTTGCGACAGACCCGTTGTTCAGTCGATCGACCATAAGCATCAGTCGATCGACTAAGTAGCAGCGAACAGTAGCTACTGGAACCCGTGGGGTGGTCGATCGACCACTTGGACCAGTCGATCGACCAAGAGTGCTTATCTGAAATAGCATTCGACGATTCCTGCAGCGCGCACCGATCTTAAAACAGCTGCCATTTCTTCGTTACTTGGTCAAATCAAGCGTTCTACACGGCGTTGGAAAGCTAAGAGGATAAGCTTTCACCTCCAATTGGAATCACTCGATTATCAGGTCTAGAACTCGAGATATAGCCATCTGAATCAGGCTGCAATGTCGAGAAGCACTTCTTTGCTTCTTAAACTCGTACGCACCATTGCTTTTGCTATCTTTAGGCCTTGAAACGCGCACCAAGCTCATTCCTCGAGTCAATACTCCATGTCAAATGCAATGCTAAGTACTTAGGGACGGATTCGGCTTATTTCCCACTGAAATCTTCATATTCCTACAAAATCACAAGAAAAAGAAGAAATACACGAAACAAGGGAAATAGCAGCATAAATTACTCAATTGAGCTCTGAAATGCGTGTAAAATAGGGTGTAAAACATCATATAAATGACACGCATCAAACTTCCCCAAACCAAACCCTTGCTTGTCCCCAAGCAAGAACTAGACTCGATCTAATGACCTAATGGAACGAGTTCAATCTCAGAGCGAAATGCAAACTGTTAAGCCTAAACCAATTTAATGCAATAACTAACAATCAATTAGCAAAATGAATCATGCAAACGAGTTATGTAGTCGTCAAAAACTGCTGAACCATCAACTATAGAGACTTATCATATTGGACTCTCGCGGGTCGCTCAAATCACTCAATGAATACGGGTGAGTATATGTAAAAAAATAGAAAGAAATATTATTGTAATGACTCTCACCTAACTACGACCTATAAGAACATGCCCGCAGTCTAATATGAAAATGATCTCTACAACCGTACATATGCATTCCAACCAAACAAATGACCATGACACATGCCGAGGTAAATATGGATATGTGAGGTAATGGGTAAGAAGGGGCTAAAAAGAATTTGGATATGAGGAGTAATAAGCCAAGCTAGTAACTTCAATCCAAACTATAAGCGAATCCCAACTTCAAACTCAATGTAAATGATACAAGACGGTGCCAATTCAAGGCACAAAGCTCACAACCTCCATAAAAGTTAACTCCCCAAAGAAAATAAATGAGAACATGGGAGTATAAATCACCAACTCGTAACAAATGAAGCATGTGACTTTTCCGAACTTTATTTTTCTCGGGCTGCAGTCGATCGACCAATATGGAGCAGTCGATCGACCAGCTTCTACAGCACTCGCCTCTTTTTTTCTTTTCTTTCTTTTTTTGAATCATTTTCCTTCTCCTTTTTTTTTTCTTTTCAATTCTATTTTTTCAATTCTTTTTCCTCCTTCACTTTTTTTGTCCATCATCATCTCAAAATTGAGCATATAAGCAAACCGCAATAAAACATTCCCAAAAATACAAGTACTAGCTCGGATAAGGTAGGCTAATTTTTAGACTGTAGTTTATGGGACAAAAGAGGCTAAATTTGGCTATGAGGGGTTCATGGGCAAAATAAGAAAAGGGAAACCTCTACCACATGTGTCAACAAACCACAAACCGAATGCATACAGGTATTAAGCAGATTAAGTTCATATTTATGCAAATTAATGTAACATGTCTCATAAGGAGTAACTACTCACAATCCTAGATGAACTGGTCATGAATGTCACCAGTTATAAGCTCTAATCCTCAGAATATGATGTAGCTTGCCAAAAATCTAAGTCAAGTCTCAAGTTCAGCAAGAAATTTAACGAAAACTCGTAGATTATGCATATTTGATTCTACTAATAATAAGTCAATTAGCAAGGCTTAGGCAAAAACAGATGAAAAATGCAATATCATCATTGAAATACTACCGTTCCGACTCAACCTATACGCTGAAATAAACGTGCATTTTTTTGAAATTTTTGAAATTTTTCAAATTTTTTGGATTTTTGTATATATATAAGAAATGAAAGAAACAATGCAAGACAAAAATGTAAACGTGAATGCAAGCAAATGAAATGCAACGCAAAACCCTTCCCCAAACCAAATCGCACAATGTCCCCATTGTGCAAAATCATGTAATGAAAGCAAAAGGAAACGGGAATTTGCGTGAAATAAATAAACAAGACATGAAGAAGAAATCAGGAACTCACAAGACTTTAAGCGCAGCAAAAGAAAACCTCCCCAAACCAGCGTGAGCTAGGAGGTTTCAGTAGCCAGCAGTGCTACCATAGGTACCTAAAAAGACAAACAAAAGATACCGCGCATAAAACCGAGAAAACAATTTTGGGACGGCAATTATGTGCAAAAATAATAAAAACAGAAGAAATCAGAAATTAAGCGGAGAATAAAGTGAAGGGAATACTCCCTTGACTCCGCAAATCGACCAAACACAGCAGGGGAGTGATCGAAAACAGGCACATCACTCGGGCGGTCGATCGACCACATCACTCGGTCGATCGACCGAGTGAACAGAAATGTAAGCTTCGGATATCGCAGCTCGCCGATCGACCATACCGCGCCGATCGACCGAAAAACTCTTTGTAACTTTCGATTTCTTGAATTAGCTCAATAACTTGAGCTAATATGGTCTATAAACCTGTAAAAACACATAATATGGCGCCCAAAATTGCGCACAACCCAATTGTAAAGTCTAAAGTCTATAAAAATCCTAAGCAAGGGAATTAAAATGCGAAGTCTCGCACACACAAAAGCAATAAAAAGTCTAAAAGCAATAAAGAGTCTTTAAAAAGGTCTAAGAAACGCATAGATCAACTAAAATCATGGAAAATCTCCGACCAAGGCTTCTGTCTACATGAAGTAGCTTCCGCAGTGCTCATCTCAAAAGCTGGACTCCACTCTACTCCGCCCGGAATACTCAATGATCATCATCTCTAGCATCTTCCCAAGCATGGCCATCATCTAGCTTCTCACACTCGAGATCCGACTCCAAATTTTGACCGACTCCTTCTTCTTGGGCTCCTCATCTGGCTCCTCGTCCGTGCCATAACTAAGACATCCTAGACCGCCTCTTTGAACAATGGGCTCCTTCACAAATGAGCGATTAGCGGTTCCTCCTTCCCCAAACCATTTCCCGCAATACTCAAAACAAGAAGAATCTTCCTCCAATTTGCTCCCAATCTGGGGCGGAGGTGTCATAACAGAATAGGTACAGGCAAGGGAGTAGGAGGGTCGAAGAATGACAACATAAGACTTACGAGTAGAAATCGCATTACAAGTCACAGGACACATAGCATCTTTCTTCCTATAAGTCCGGGCAAAACTAATGGACTCGCTTCCCTACTTTAAAGGTCGGTGTCCCCGAGCCAACATCAATAATCGCACCAAAGCAGTGTGCGAAAAGGGTCTACCCAAAATGATAGGAATATGAGCATCCTCGGGTATATCCAAAGACAACGAAGTCAACAGGGAAGAAAAACTTTCCTATTTGCACAGAATGTCTTCTAAGACTCCTATAGGCCGGACCGCGAACGATCACCATCCGTACCGTCATCCTAGTAATCGCAAACCTAGTCAATTTCAATTTTCTAGCAAGACTTAAAGGCATGACACTAATACTAGCCCCTAAATCACATAATGCCTTCTCAATTGAGAAGGTACCAATATTACAAGGGACGAAAAAAAGCTACCCGGTCGCTAACTTGTGTGGAGCAAAGTGTGAGTCAAATAAGAGCTAGATTCTTGATTAAATTAACAAACTCGACCCTATCAAGTTTCCGCTTTTTATTTAAAAGTTGCTTCATGAATTTCATGTAAGCGGGAACTTGATTTACCAACTCAAGAAAAGGTACTTGCACATTAAGACCATGAATGACATTTTTAAATTTTTCGAAATATACCTCATCCTTCGTTGGTACTAGCCTCTCGGGATATGGGGTCATCGAAGTATCTTAGCCCTCTCCTCTAGGTCTCTTATACCGCATCGGTGGATTTAGGCCGAAAATCCACCACTTTCTCTTTGTTGAAGCTCGAACCTTCCTCGACCGTCTCGGATATGACCCATTAATCGACATCGGGTCATACTTGGGAACCGAGACTGACCCATCGCATTACTGGTCTTGCCTCAATGAATTCGGAGTTGCCGTACCCCGAAATAAGTGATCCCTCAAGTTGTCCGGCATTGGAGGACGAAAAGACTCACCTACAAAGAGCGGCGTCGTCGATCGATCGACCATGAATGTCGGGCGATCGATCCGACTTCTACAGAACACGATGAGGCCGCTGTATGTTGCGGGATCGGTCGATCGACTGGGTATGTCAGTCGATCGACCGTGATTACTGCTGATCGTCTTTTTCTCGCCCTTTTTCTTCTTCCCTTTTTCAGCAGCTTTCTCGGGTTCATCGAGAGCAGACCCGCTCCTCAGCGTCATTGCATGTACGGTCTCAATACGCTGATTCAGAGAGTGAAACTGACTTGGTATCTCACTGCATTTTGATCCAATGTTGCAATATGAGATATCACTTCGCGATTAAGACCGATTCACCGCATTGCTTTTCTCGTACCTCCACCATAAGCAACAGACTAGACTCGTCAACTCTGCAACTTCGTTTTTCAACTCTTGCTGTGACGGAGTGGATGGTTGTGGGGCTTCATTTGGAGGCTCATATGGTTGATGCGGTGAAGTAGGAGCGTAATTATACGAATTGTCGAGCTGAAGTTGATGAAAAGCAAACATCTTCTCCTTAGGGTGCCCGCATGCATCAGATGTGTGTCCCGCTCCGCCGCATCTCCCACAAAATGGATCCTGCTGCTCCTGAGAATGGAACATGTGTGGATCTTTCTGAAGTCTGCAGATAAACAACACTAAAGAAGAAGGTAAGAACCGCCTCAAGGTACTCGCCTTCCCTTGAGGCGAAAAAAAGACTAAAATAAAGAACAACTAAAACTAGCGCTGCCTCCCTGGCAACGGCGCCAAAATTTGATACCCGTCGTTGTGAGCACCAAAAATAATATTTATAATTTCCTATTAAGACTAACCTAGGCTAGTGGTAACAGGGTCGAACCACAGAGAGGCGGGGAGTTATAGTTGCTTTTATTTCGATCTATCGAATAACGATTTGTGGGGGTTTTGGTTTGAGTTGATTCTAAAACTAGTAACATAAAATAAATAAATAAATAAAAGTAAATAAGGATGTAAACAACGATGAAAGGAATGCTAAGACGGTCGGTTCACTATAGCTGCGATGGCACATAATCCTAGGTAAGTCCGAAATACAGTCGTGTAGGATGGGTAAAACAAGTCCTTTCGGTCCAAGTTAACTAGTAGCTCCTTTCGGCCTATGCTACCAGTCCCTAAGTCTCACTAATACTAGCTCTCGCCCTGAAAAGTGATTCTAAAAGCCTAAATTACATTATCTCTCGATCTCAGCAATTTAGTCGTCTTAATTCGTTAATTAATGCCCTTCCCTATCTCTCGATCTATGGGTCGGTCGAAACTAAGCATCTAACAAGTCTCCTCTCGGTCTCATTGCTAATTATTGCACTTAACGAATCAAACAATGCTAATCAAACACGAAGTCAGTCGATCGACCGGCTACCCCAGTCGATCGACTAACCGGCTCAGTCGGTCGACCAGAGAAGCCAGTCGATCGACCAAGCCCTAATGCGGGGTCACCTATTTTATTGCCATCTACGCCATAGATCCCCTACATCTTAGCGATGGTGATTTAGCTACTCATGATATTGACAATAACAGCAATAAACTTAACTAATAAAGCGATCGAATTCATACTTGAATTAATTAAATAAATCATAAACGATAAATTGGCTTTGGGATCCTATCTAGCAATTCTAAACTACGGAAGAATTAAAGGCAATAAACTGAAATTCGGAACAGAGAATACCGTATGAAATTGCAGCGAATAAAGATCCAAAAACCGAATGCCAAAGTAACTTTCTTTGAAGGAAATAATTGTAAACTAAAGAACCCTAATTACTAATCGTCTAGAACTGATAAAAACTGAATGAATAAAACTTGATGTCAGGTTACGTTATATAGCAATCTCACGTAACATTATTCCTAAACCTAATATATATTGGGCTTCCTTATTCTTGATCTTTTATTTTGCGTCAGACCCGTTGTTCAGTCGATCGACCATAAGCATCAGTCGATCGACTAAGTAGCAGCGAACAGTAGCTACTGGAACCCGTGGGGTGGTCGATCGACCACTTGGACCAGTCGATCGACCAAGAGTGCTGTACAGAATAGCATTCTGACGATTCCTGCAGCGCGCAATGATCTTAAAACAGCTGCCATTTCTTCGTTACTTGGTCAAATCAAGCGTTCTATGCGGCGTTGGAAAGCTAAGAGGATAAGCTTTCACCTCCAATTGGAATCAGTCGATTATCAGGTCTAGAACTCGAGATATAGCCATCTGAATCAGGCTGCAATGTCGAGAAGCACTTCTTTGCTTCTTAAACTCGTACGCACCCTTGCTTTTGCTATCTTTAGGCTTTGAAACGCGCACCAAGCTCATTCCTCGAGTCAATACTCCATGTCAAATGCAATGCTAAGTACTTAGGGACGGATTCGGCTTATTTCCCACTGAAATCTTCATATTCCTACAAAATCACAAGAAAAAGAAGAAATACACGAAACAAGGGAAATAGCAGCATAAATTACTCAATTGAGCTCTGAAATGCGTGTAAAATAGGGTGTAAAACATCATATAAATGACACGCATCAGGGAGTCCATTGGTTTTTGTCTTCTTGTGTTTGGAAGATGCTAAAGACACAATGATGATTAACCTTATTAATCACACCTAGCTAGCCTACTACCTACTAAGCATGGGAATAAAATAAGAAAAAGAAAATCCACTCACCTTAGATGGTGGTGCCGGTTTTGGTAGCCATAAAAATGGGTCATTGTGGCTCATTTTTACTCTCTTAGTTTTTGCAATTTTTCACTAAAAATTCTCTCTAAAACCTCACATATTAATATGATGATATTAATCTAATATTACTAGTGTAGTAATAACATTATTAAGGGTATATTACTACAACTATCTAGTTAATATTTGTAGTAATCTTTGTGCTAGTCTTGGGTGTTCACTAAAGGAGGTATTCTAGTTTGAATACTCGGTTTTGGAAGATCATCCATTCTAATTTTAGCTCAAGAACAAGTCAAGGTAGGAGACCTTACTTGTGCCCAAAATTCCGGTTCTTACAACAATGTAAGGAAAATTGTTTTCTTCCAAATCTCTTTGTTTTGTTATGCATGTACTTGATCCTCCACTAGTTTAATGAGTAAATTAGTTTAATTATTAGAAGAGTCTAACAAAATGGTTTATGGAACTTTCAATTGGTATCAGAGCTTTGTTGTTGCATGCAAATCGTTTTTTGAGTTTTTTACGAGTTATTAGATTACTAAAATAAATACCGGAAAATTTGTGTTTATATAGTATATGCACGAAATTTTTCCATGCATGTATACATTCTGGTCCTAAAATATTTTAGGTCATTTTAGTTGATTTATGGAATTTTATTGCTCATTTTTATAATTTATTGGATAATAATAACATTTTAATGAATAAAATGGTTATTTAATAACTAAAAATAGTTATATGCTGTTTCTGGACACAAAATTTTAATATGATCTCACATGCATATTTTACTTATTGTATGTAAAATTTGAGGTTAATGTGATTAATTCTGCATGATTTATGATTTTAATGGTTAAAATGGAATAAATCGAGATTATATAAGCTAAAAATAGCTAAAATGAAATTTATGACATGACATTTTTCCTCTGAGTTGCACACATATTTAGAACATCATATGTGAAAATGGAAAAATTAATCTTGTTAATTTTGTGTGTTTATTGATTTTTATGTGATAAAATCGATTAAAGGCAACTTTATTAGTCATAAAATTAAATTCGAAATTTTTGGGTTGGATTTATATTTTTCCAGGATCTAGAAATTATTATAGTATGTTCAAAATTTTGACTTTGAATTTTTTCATAATTTTATGATTAATTTGGAATTAAGTTGTAAAAATTATGTTTTATGCTATTTATTCATGAAATAAATTAAAAATGCTTTGTGAGAAATTTTTATTGATTTTTTGGGATCTTGATCATATTCCAGAATATAAAAAATTTTGATTTCGAATATTTTCAATTTTTATGATTTATTGGGAATTATTTCTTAATTGTTAAGATTAATAAGATTATAATGAGCAATAATGTTAAACCAAGTTAGATTATTGTCAAATCTTAGTGTGGACTAATATTTGAGTCCTAAGAGAGTTAGGGTAATTAACTTGAGCTTAAATTTAATTTAAGTATTATTTTAAGTGATTTTAATAAGTTAAAAGTCACGAATTTCCAAAAAACCAAAGCGATATACGATATAATCTAGTAAGGCGATTTGGCACATTCATTTTTGCATGTTGAATACATATATAATGCTGCATATTTTATAGATGTATGTCATTTACATTTATGTAATTTTATTGTGATCTCGCATCACCGTTTTATAATTTAATAGATTTAAATTTTTATTACAAATGTATAATAGGATATGCTATGTATTTTATTGTATTTTTTGTAATTCCGTAGTTTCCTAAAGACGGAGCCATTCGGAAAGGAGTTCTGATCAAGACGGTGTTTCCTTGGGAGGCGTGTCACATGAAGTTCAGGGGACCAAAGGAGTTGGTTTCCGAATATGTAATAGATTAATAGATTTTCTATTTTAGGAAAGGGCATACTAGGAAATTTCTTTTCTTTACATGTTCTATTTCATATGTTGCATGCATTGTGTGGACGCGGGCCACGGGGGCGCTTGGGACAAGCGTTTGCATTTGTGGAGTCGCCACCAATTTATTGTGGAAAATTGGAAACCGTTCGAATACCTCGTGTCATGTTAAGACACAAAGTAGTGACATGGACACCAAGAACTCGTTACCCTTAGCATTCTATGTCTAGAATGACTCTCGTGGATGCCAATGAACACGGATGTTCACAGAGATCTGGAGTAAAGGGTGAGGGTACGTAATAGGAAGCTCTTTTGATAGAACACCTAATCCCGCCCGCCTCAATAGCGGCCTCTACTAATGATTAGGGAAGTTATTTATACTCGATTTATTGTCGATTTATATGCATGCAATGCAACATCCATTATTTTAATCCTAATATGTGAATTAATACTAAGTCGGTGAACACGTAATTTAGCATACAATTGGGTCGAAATAGAAATTTAAGAATTGATTACATGTGAAAGCATACAAATAATGCAATAAAAGATACAATAAAAATAATAAAGAAAATTACAATAATTACATCGGATTAATTGATTTATGTCGAAAATACATTTAAAACGGATGATTTTAGAAAAGAATAAACAAATAAGTTAACGAACAGATATAAGGCGATAGTACGAGTAATAGTTAATTAATACGTAATTAATAAACTAGGTCGAAGCAAAAAGGGAAGTTCAGAGACAGAACTCAACCAAGAACAGGCGCAGCAGAGCTGCGTCCCTTGGAAGAGGCGCAGCATTCGCTGCGTCTGTTCCTTGGCTCAGTTCTGGCTGTGAAGCCGGAATTGCAAGTTGTTAATATTCGTTGGTTAATTTAATGATTGATTATGAATTATTGACTCGGATGAAAGTGATTAACAGATTATTTACATATGAGGTGATAAAAGCAATAAAACATGAACAAAACTAATTATTTACAAGATTAATGAGGTTAATTAATGAATTAAACAAACTAAACAAAATTAATTAGGCTAAACAAGGTTAAAGACGAGTTAGTGACGATAATAAATGGATGAGAATATATCAACGACGAATTCCAGAGACTCAATATGGATGAATCGAACCTCTAAAACCCGAATATGACTTTAATGACGAAAACCCGCAAATATGAATTACTTGGGATTTAAGTCGGGATTTAATGACGGATTAATTAATGATGAATGATTTACATGTTAAAATTATTATGCTTAAATTATTACATCAAAGAAACAACGAACGCTTGAAAGAAGAAAACGAAAACAATAAGACGAACAGAAGACGAAGGAAGAAGAAAGGAAGCAGGAACTGCGGCAACTTCACGAAGAGGCGCAGTAGGCGTTGCGTCCCTTCGAAGAGGCGCAGCAGTTGCTGCGTCCTGTCTCGACGTCTGTCTTCTGATAATTCGTAAAAAGGATTTAAAACATGGTTTTACAAATCGGTTTTAAGAATACTTTCGACATAAACCTTACAATATGATTACAATAAATAAAGAACAATAAATAAAATAAGGATTTACACCCTCAGACTTACATGTTTGACGAAACGAGATAAACTAAGTTAATGTTTAGTGATGCTTGACTCGAATGTACGACGAAAGTGACCTCTAAGAGGAAAGAAACAAAGTTGATTAAAGTTGATTGATGTGGAGTTGGTCAAATTGGTCGGTCATGCAAACGAGGCTGGTACTCAGAAAGATCCGAGCTTACGTGGTCGAAAGTTCAAGCACGTAGATGCCAAAAAGTAAGAACGTGGTCTAGAATGCAAAGGGAGAAGAGAAGGGCGGACACTCGCGTGAGAAATATGTGAGACCGAAGGTCTCTATTTATACTAATCACACGGAGGAAGTAGGGTTTTTCGGAGAAACTTTGGAAGTGAATCTCGAAAAGATATGAAAAGATACGAAAAATACGCAGAAAAGGACTTGGGAAGAGGCGCAGCAGGCACTGCGTGTAACACCCCGTGATTTCGGACCGTTATTATTTTGCGAAAGTAATTTATTAATCAAGTTGAATTTAATATTAATGTATTTGAAGTAATAATAATTCAACGAAATGTAATTCTATTATATTTTGAAGTAAAGTATTTATTTTGACAGTTTCGAAATGTTTAAAAATAGTTTAAACCATGTAAAAACATTTTATTTCGAAATAAGGGCATATCGGGAAAAATGGCGATTCTTGTGAAAATTGGGCAAACGATTTTGGAAATGGGTCATATGAGTACTCAATCTTCTTGTAATCTCGTGTTTAAGAACTTTGGCATCGTCGGAATTTGCATTTGACAAACGGTTCTAATTATCGGCGAAACGAGCCAAAACCGACTAATGAAATTCCGCGGGAAAAATCCCGTCTCCTTTCTCCTAGCCACGCCACACCCTTCCTCCTCCTTTCCTTTACATTTTTCTTTTCCAACTTCATCTCCCTTGAATGTTCTAAAGCTTTCTAAATATAAAACACCATTTTCTTACCTTTTTAAGCTAATTTTCATCATAATTCACTCATTTCTACTCCAAATTTCATAAGGATTACATATTTGGAATCCTCTCTTCATTTCCAACATCCTAGTATGTATTAAATTCATTTGCCTTAAATTTATTTTGTCCACCATTTTTGGGTTTTGATTATTTGTGCTTATAGTTGTGTTTTTATTGTTTATTTAGGTTGAAGATTTAGAAGACGAGTTTGGAGACTCGTATATTGTTGAAGATAGTGGCTAGTTTTCACATTAGGGTTTGGTGTTCAAGGTGCTAGTTGCTCATTTTGTTGCTAAAGGTAACATATTTCGAGTTACTCGACGAATTAATGTCACATTCTTTGCTTTTTGTATGATTTTGTGATTGTTAATTGAGTGGTTTATTTCACATGATAATATGGGTTAAATTCATGTCTAATTCATGTCTTTTGTTAGTTTAAGTTCACATATTAGTATGGAAATGAATTGGGAATGATTAATTGATGCTTAAAACGATGTTAAAATGAACAAAAACGGAGAAACGGAGAAGAGGGGGTGGCGGCCCAGCAGGCCCACGGCAGGCCCGGGTTGGCCCGGGTTGGCCCGTTGCTTGTTTTCGCGATTTTTCCATGCGTTGCTTGTCGTTTCGGATGAATTAATGTTATATTTAGTATAAGTAACATATGGGTAGTCTTATGAAATGAATAATGTTAGTAGTAAATATAATGTTGATGGTAAAGTTATGCTTATATTGGTAGTTGGCACATGTTAGGATAGGTTTGTAACACTACGGATTTCCTTTGGAGCCTACTCGACCGAGTGGAGCCTACTCGGCCGAGTAGTGCTCTTTGTGTGAGTTATTTCGGTTCTGCCGAGGAACACTCGGCCGAGTATGGTGAATACTCGACCGAGTGTAGGCCACTCGGCCGAGTGTCGTCACACTCGACCGAGTGTCCGGTTTGGCGAAGTTATATTTCGACGGTTTGATTAAGGAATGATTAGGGTATTTTATAATTCCGCGTCGCTTTCTAATTTCACTTTTCACAAATAAGTTAACATTTCTACGTGCCCTAATCCTAATCAAATCATTCCCTAATCATCCCTTTGAGCATTTCGTAGCATCCTTGTGTCGATAATTTGCGGTGATTCTTCCGTATAAACTCTTGTTGCTTTGTTGGTAAGTTCTATCTTTGTAATTATTGTATCTTTTGAGTTACTGTACAGTTATATGGGAAGGGAATGTCGGGAATTGTACAAAGTGTAATTGTGTTGTGTGATCATTGTATAGGAGAAGACTTCGTAGAGGAGCCTTTTTGATTGTCCGTGCTTGCATACTTCTTTGTGATTGCTAAGGTAGGGTTTCCCTACTCGATTCTTTGTGCTTTACATGACATATTGTTGTATTTATCGTTGTCTATTGATCATCGTTATATGGAGATTGTTGTGACAGTGTTGGTGTGAGGGGATGGAGATGACAGTAATGTCATGTGATTGTGATTGTGGTGGAGTCACTTGCGGGAGTGGCTTCACACCCTAGTTCGCCCTCCGTGGAACCCGCCACGGGAGGGGATGTGCACATTAAGGGACAGGGATTATTGTCGCTCGTTGAGGAGCTGGACTAGGTGGGATCGGCTGCGGTCACCCACTGGCGGCGAGGATTACCTGTTGCGATGGGTAATCTGGCAGGGCCACACACTTTAGTGTGTAGTCGGTTACTATGTGAGACAGGGTGATTGGGAGTTGACGATGATCAGACGAGTATTGCATTTGTTTGTCTTGTTGTTGCATAATACTGACCCCGTTGTTGTTTGTGTAATCTGCGGTGATCCATTCGGGGATGGTGAGCAGGCTTGACAGGTTTTGCTAGTGAGAGCTTGGGGATTTCGTTGGGAGGATTGCCACCACGAGTCATAGCATCACTGTCTGAGTCTTAGCGAGTTTCTTTATTAGTAAGACTGTGGAGTTGTATTTCATTAGACAAAGATTTGATTTCGGATATTGTAAACCTTGCACTTTACATTACTTTAATAAATGTGCTCAGTTCAGACGCTTTTGATATGTACTAACCTCGGGTAACCGAGATGGTAACGCACCTTCATGGTAGGGTGGTCCTAGTAAGGCACCTTGGTATGAGGGGGTGTTACAAAGTGGTATCAGAGCCAAAGATTCCGGCACCTAAACAAAATGAATTAATGAACCTAGGGAGTCTAAATAAAATGAACCCGGGAGAGTTGTCCTGAGCTACCGCAAAGACTCCTGGAGACGTCCGGAGTCGCAACTTGGCCCTCACTAACTCAAACCGGTAACATGGGGAAAAGTGGTGAGAGTAGGTTTTGTATGTACATGTATGTGATGATGAAGGCTAGTAAAAGTTGATAGTTGAATATATATATGTGTTAAAGTTGTGAAGGTAATGAAGGGAGAAATGATGGAAGAAATGGATTGTAAATGATTGTTATGTTAGAAATCGAATAAGCATGAATAGTATGCTGATATGTTTACAATGTGGCATTAAAATTTGATATATGCACTGCATGTTGATGTATTTATAACATGGCTTTTGCTTTCTTACGTATTGTTATGAGAATACTGAGCATGATAGAGGGATCGTAAAGTGTTAACTCAGAAATAGTGTTACTCGGCCGAGCATGATAGGCACTCGACCGAGTATTGAGTACTCGGCCGAGCATACGGGAACTCGACCGAGTGTTGTTTGAAGGAAACTAGCAATCGCTACTGTTTATAGTAACTCGACCGAGCGTGGGGGTACACTCGACCGAGTATGGTCCACTCGGCCGAGTGTTGATATACTCGACCGAGTGCTTCTTTTTGTGTTTTGATGTTTGTCTCTGGAGTTGATACTCGACCGAGTATCTGAGAGGATACTCGACCGAGTGATCTTTACTCGACCGAGTATGATTTATACTCGGCCGAGTGTTCTTATGGCGGAGGGATGTTATATTTTGAGCATGTGTTTACGTTTCTTTCATTCTTACCAGCTCAAAATGCCGCCCAAAAGAACTCCCGCGCAGATCCAAGCTTCGGAGATGTCTGTTGATGAGGTTGCTCGCATGATTGAGCAACAAGAGGCTCTCCTTGAAGCTCTCAAAAATGTGGGAAAAGGAAACGAGAGAAATGTGGATGCAACCCAGCTTAGCATCAACATCGCTCGTTTCCACCCTCCCACGTATGACGGGGTAGGCGAACCAAAGCTGCTCGAGAAGTGGCACCGTGAGATTGAAGCTCTCATGGAAATGGTTAAGTGCCCCAAGGATATGATTGTTGAACAGGTTGTATACTACCTAAGAGGAGAAGCTGCAGTTTGGTGGCAGAACGTCAAGGATGATGCTAGAGCTTACTACCAGGAGGAAGGGGCTATTCCGTGGTCTGGATTGAAGAGTGCTATGAGGGAACAGTTTGTGCCGGAACATATCCGACACAAGATGAGATCCGACTTTGAATCTTTCACAATGTCTGAGGAGATGACGGTCACTGATTACTATCATCGGTTTATGGAGCTTTCTCGTTATGTGGAAGATTTGCAGCTCGGACAGAGAGGTTTGGCTCTCCGATTTGAGAGGGGTTTGTCTGCTAAGATCGTGAGTCGTATGCCGGCTGGGGTTGCTACTGACCTCAAGGAAGTGTATCTGAGAGCGGGTCAAGCTGAGAGAATGGTGGATCTCTCAAGAGAGATTGAGGAGAGGACTGCTACCGAAAAGAGGAAGGCTGATAGTGGGAATAACAATCAGCCAACCAACAAGAAAGGGAATTTCAATCATGCTAAAGCTTTCTCTAGTGGAGCTGGTTTCTCCGGAGGTTCACGTGGTCGGGGAAAGAATGGAGGTCGGGTTGTAAGTGACAACACCAACCTTACGTGCTTCAACTGTGGTGGTATAGGCCACAAAGGCGGGAATGCACGAGCTACAAGCCCTAAGCAATGGTTCAGAGCTCGATCGGAAATTTCTCTCGGGGCCGACTCGAGTTTTGCTAGTAGCCGACCGGGAGGCTCATGGAGCAACAGAGGTGGACAGGGTAACCATGGCGGTTACAACCGCGGTAGTGGTGGATCTTATCGCGCGAAATAACAAAGTGTCACCCAGATTCGGCAGCTAAGCCAAGTACCTCCAATGCTTCATTCGGGGTGGAGGACAAAGAATAGTGGGAAGCTCTTCATGATGGACAAGCAGGAAGCACAGGATGATGCTCATGTAGTTACCGGTACCTTCCTTGTTAATAATGTACCTTCTTTTGTTTTGTTTGATTCCGGGGCTACACATTCTTTTGTGTCTAAGAGTCATGCAGTGTCTATGGGTTTGGGCAAGTTTGAGGTTGTAAAAGATGATGTGTTCATACCTTCGGAGAGTCCGTGTCGTGTCTCAAGTTATATAAGGGTATATCTATGGTGATTGGAGGGGTAGATTTACCAAGAACCCCGTTAGAGTTTCCTAAGGATGGGTTTGAGGTGATTGTCGGGATGGACTGGCTGGGTAGGTATGATGCCAGGATAGATTGTAGACAGAAGAGAGTGTCTTTAAAGAGTCCCAAGGGTGTTAAAGTGTCCTATAGAGGGTTTGTGGTAAAGCCTAAGTGTAGGTTTATAGCGATTATGACTTTAAAGTCATGTTTAAGGAAGAAGTGTCCCTTAATCCTTTGTCATGTGAGAGATCATCGAGTAGAGCCGCCGACAACTTCTGAGATTTCCGTGGTGAAGGAATTTGAAGATGTATTTCCCGAGGAGATACCGAGTTTGCCTCCCAAGAGGGATGTCGATTTCAGCGTGGAGCTTAAGCCGGAACAGTCCTATATCTAAAGCACCTTATCGTATGGCACCTAAAGAGTTGGGCCGAGTTGAAGAAGCAATTACATGAGTTGTTAGACAAGGGTTACATCAGGCCTAGCGTGTCACCGTGGGGAGCCCCAGTTCTTTTCGTAAAGAAGAAAGATGGGAGTATGAGATTGTGCATTGACTACAGAGAGCTCAATCGGGTTACAGTGAAGAACAAGTATCCGTTGCCGAGGATTGATGATTTGTTCGATCAGCTTAGTGGAGCTGGTGTGTTCTCTAAGATTGATCTGAGGTCGGGGTATCATCAGCTGAGGATAGCAGACGAAGATATTCCTAAAACAAATGTTCCGATCTCGCTATGGTCACTACGAGTATGTAGTGATGCCTTTTGGGTTGACCAATGCGCCAAAGGCTTTTTTATGGATTTAATGAACCGGATCTTCACACCGTTTTTGGATAAGTTTGTGGTTGTTTTCATCGACGATATCCTAGTATATTCCAAGACTAAAGAAGAGCACGAAGAGCACTTGAGGATAGTTTTGCAGACTTTGAGGGAAAATCAGCTCTATGCCAAGTTATCCAAGTGCGAGTTCTGGTTAGAGGAAGTGGCTTTTCTAGGCCATGTAATATCCAAGAAGGGGGTATCTGTGGATCCTAGTAAGATTGAGGCCGTTACCAAGTGGGAATCGCCGAAGAATGTTGCTGAGATTCGGAGTTTCTTAGGTCATGCCGGCTACTACAGGAGATTTGTGAAAGATTTCTCTACCATAGCACGACCTATGACATCCTTGATGAGGAAAGAAGTCAGATTTGTTTGGGATGAGAGTTGTGAAACGGCGTTTCAGACCCTAAAAGAACGCTTGACCACAGCTCCTATTTTAGCCTTGCCAGAGGGTTGTGAGAACTTTGAGGTCTATACCGACGCTTCAAAGAACGGTCTTGGTTGTGTTTTGATGCAGGGAGGGAGAGTAATAGCTTATGCTTCGAGGCACCAAGCAATATGAGGAAAACTACCCTACTCATGATTTGGAGTCAAAAGCGGTTGTGTTCGCACTTAAGATTTGGAGGCACTACCTTTACGGCGCAACTTTTAAGGTGTTCTCTCGATCATAAGAGTCTAAAGTATATCTACACCCGAAGGAGCTTAACATGCGACGGGCGGTGGATGGAGCTGATTGGAGATTATGATATGGAGATCATCTACCACGAGGGTAAAGCTAATGTCGTCGCAGATGCTTTGAGCGAAAGAGCGTTCATTCGCTATGTACAAACTATGTCCTTGCTTTGAAGTTGAGAGATGAGATGTCTAGTTTGGGGATCTTTATGATTCGAGAGGGGAATACCATCGGGGATTTGACGATTGAACCAGAGTTGTATGAGAACATCAAAGGTAAGCAAGAGCTTGATCCTAAAATCCAGGAGTGGAAGTCAACGGTAGAGAGCGGAGCAGCATCTAGGTTTTCTATACATCCAGATGGGAGTGTTCGTTTTGATGGGAGATGGTGTGTTCCCGACGATGCGAGTTAAGGAGAATGATCTTGTCTCGAGGCTCATTGCACTCCTTATTCGCCCACCCGGTGGTGACAAGCTTTACAGAGACCTTAAGAAGACTTTTTGGTGGCCGAACATGAAGAGGGAGGTAGCTGAGTTTGTGGCTAGATGTTTGACTTGCCAAAGGGTCAAAGGTGAACAAAGGAGACCTCAAGGTAAGATTCAGCCCCCCAATGTGCCCGAGTGGAAATGGGAGTCGATCTCTATGGACTTCATTGTGGGGTTACCTAGGTCACAACAAGGTAACAACATGATTTGGGTGATTGTGGATCGGTTAACCAAGTCATCCCATTTTGTTCCAATGAAAGATACTTGGTCTAAGATGCAAAATGGCTTTGGGCTACAGAAAGCATGTGGTTCGGTTACATGGAATTCCGAAAGATATTGTTTCCGATCGTGATGCAAGGTTCATATCAAAGTTTTGGCAAGAACTGCAAGAGTTGATGGGCACAACGCTGAAGATGAGTACAGCTTTTCATCCGGCAACCGATGGTCAAACAGAACGGACCATCAAGACCTTAGAAGACATGCTAAGGGCATGTGTTATGGACTTTGGAGGCAGTTGGGAAGACAGACTTGATTTGATCGAGTTTTCATACAATAATAGCTATCATACAAGCATTGGGATGGCACCATTTGAAGCTTTGTATGGCCGGAAATGCCGAAGTCCAGTTTGTTGGGATGATAGTTCCGAGACAGTGGTTCTAGGACCACAGTTGGTTCAGGATATGGTTGAGCAAATCCAGTTGATTCGCCAAAAGATGAGGGCAGCTCAAGATCGTCAAAAGAGCTACGCCGACTTGCACCGTAGAGACATCGAGTTCGCGGTAGGTGACAAAGTGCTTTTGAAAGTGTCACCTATGCGAGGTGTTATGAGGTTTGGGAAGAAGGGTAAGTTAAGCCAAAAGTTTATAGGCCCGTATGAAATTCTGGACCGTGTTGGCGAGGTAGCCTACAGGTTAGCTCTACCACCAGCCTTGGATAGAGTGCACAATGTTTTCCATGTGTCTCAACTCCGGAAATATGTGAGTGATCCGTCGCACATCCTCGAGATGGAGAACATCGAACTTGATGAATCCTTGTCATATGCCGAAATTCCAAAAGAGATTCTTGATCGCAAGGTTCGTAAGACCCGGACGGGTGAGACGGTCTTACTCAAAGTTCTGTGGTCTAATCATAATGTGGAGGAAGCCACATGGGAAGCCGAGGAAGCTATGCGAGACCGTTTTCCCTAGCCTTTTTTATCAGGTATGTTTGGTTACGGGGACGTAACCGTTGTCTTTTAAGGGGGTAGGAGATGGTCGCGATAGTGTTTTGTGTTTTCTTTGCTTTGGTTGATTTGTGTCGGGAGATGTGTTTGGGGTAACTTGTAGTGATGCTTGTGTAGTTCCTTGGAGTTGTCTCATGTGTTTGTTAGAGTCTTGTGTCGTGGTGTTGTGTTTGTGTGTAGTTGAGCGTGAACTTCGGGACGAAGTTCTTTTTAGGGGGAAAGATTGTAACACTACGGATTTCCTTTGGAGCCTACTCGACCGAGTGGAGCCTACTCGGCCGAGTAGTGCTCTTTGTGTGAGTTATTTCGGTTCTGCCGAGGAACACTCGGCCGAGTATGGTGAATACTCGACCGAGTGTAGGCCACTCGGCCGAGTGTCGTCACACTCGACCGAGTGTCCGGTTTGGCGAAGTTATATTTCGACGGTTTTATTAAGGAATGATTAGGGTATTTTATAATTCCGCGTCAGTTTCTAATTTCACTTTTCACAAATAAGTTAACATTTCTACGTGCCCTAATCCTAATCAAATCATTCCCTAATCATCCCTTTGAGCATTTCGTAGCATCCTTGTGTCGATAATTTGCGGTGATTCTTCCGTATAAACTCTTGTTGCTTTGTTGGTAAGTTCTATCTTTGTAATTATTGTATCTTTTGAGTTACTGTACAGTTATATGGGAAGGGAATGTCGGGAATTGTACAAAGTGTAATTGTGTTGTGTGATCATTGTATAGGAGAAGACTTCGTAGAGGAGCCTTTTTGATTGTCCGTGCTTGCATACTGCTGTGATTGCTAAGGTAGGGTTTCCCTACTCGATTCTTTGTGCTTTACATGACATATTGTTGTATTTATCGTTGTCTATTGATCATCGTTATATGGAGATTGTTGTGACAGTGTTGGTGTGAGGGGATGGAGATGACAGTAATGTCATGTGATTGTGATTGTGGTGGAGTCACTTGCGGGAGTGGCTTCACACCCTAGTTCGCCCTCCGTGGAACCCGCCACGGGAGGGGATGTGCACATTAAGGGACAGGGATTATTGTCGCTCGTTGAGGAGCCGGACTAGGTGGGATCGGCTGCGGTCACCCATCGGCGGCGAGGATTACCTGTTGCGATGGGTAATGGCAGCGGGCCACACACTTTAGTGTGTAGTCGGTTACTATGTGAGACAGGGTGATTGGGAGTTGACGATGATCAGACGAGTATTGCATTTGTTTGTCTTGTTGTTGCATAATACTGACCCCGTTGTTGTTTGTGTAATCTGCGGTGATCCATTCGGGGATGGTGAGCAGGCTTGACAGGTTTTGCTAGTGAGAGCTTGGGGATTTCGTTGGGAGGATTGCCACCACGAGTCATAGCATCACTGTCTGAGTCTTAGCGAGTTTCTTTATTAGTAAGACTGTGGAGTTGTATTTCATTAGACAGTATTTGATTTCGGATATTGTAAACCTTGCACTTTACATTACTTTAATAAATGTGCTCAGTTCAGACGCTTTTGATATGTACTAACCTCGGGTAACCGAGATGGTAACGCACCTTCATGGTAGGGTGGTCCTAGTAAGGCACCTTGGTATGAGGGGGTGTTACAAGGTTATAATATGAAATTGTAATGAATAGGCTTAAAATGAATTTTATAGCGATAATTGCAATGTTTGGATGATTATGCCGAAAACTGAGCCTTAGTCCCTTTGATCAATCGATGTCGACCAATTGTGTGATTGGTCACCATGATTGAACCCGTGCACTGCCGCAGACCGGGTTGCGCGGGTAAAAATTCGGTTGGATGTAAATTATTGTGAAAAATGGATAATTGGCCTTATTCTTGTTTTAGGCCATTTATTATGTTTTTAGTTCACATGTGTTGATGGTTGAATTGAATGGTTTCTTATATTGTAGAAACGGCCTTAGATTCCCTGAAACCTTTAATATTGTTAATATTGCTTGAAATGGAATTGGTATTGAATACTTCTTGCAGGTTGTTGTGTTTGTCATAGATAGGTCTTTATAGTCTTTGACGAGTATATGTTCACTGCTTAATAGCCTTTGTGTTCCTGACTTGGTGGGTTTATATCCAAGTTGGGGCATGACCTCGTTACTTATTTTGAGGGTAAGTGGTCAGCTTAAGTACTAGCCAACCCTCCGTGGACTCCTTAGGGTACTCACTTTGTTTTAAAAAAATTGTGGGTCTTGGGTGCGGTGGTGTGTATCCGCATGTCTAGGTCTCAAGTGATTTAGGACTAGGGTTGTGTTGTGTCTTGGCCATGTTTTGATAGAACCTCGAGCCAAGATACCGGTTCGATTACCTTCCCTACCTCGTGGTATAGACTCGAGTTCTGAGTGACTATTGACGGTGCTAAGAACTTATGCCTGTCTTTGATATATTGCTCTTTCTTGTATGGTGATTTTATGAATTGTAATAGGTGAGATGCAAGCCGGTTACAATTGATAAAGTTTGGATTACTGCTTGTTATATGCTTCACATGATAGTTTAATTTGGTCAGTTTAGTGTTCATATGTTAGAATACTCGATAGTTAATTGATTTATGATGTTGTTTACATGTTACATTACATGTTACATTAAATATGACATTTCGTGGCTGGGAGGACTCGAAGTTACTCCCCACTGAATTGTGGCTTTCGTGTTTGTATAAAATGCGATTGACAGGTTGATGATGATTAGATGGGGTACACGGACGAGCTAGTGAGCAAAAGAACCTTGGACTTAGTTTGGTTATATTTCGTAGTAAACCTTTAAACATATGGTTGTGTTTATATTTTGGAGGGACATATGTCTCCCTCTTTTACTTTGGTTTGTATCACTTTACTCTCGCGACTTTAGCATGGTTATGTAAATTAGTTTGTTAGTATTTGCAGGTTTTGGCACTCTTCATTTGGGAATGTTTGTGAATGGTTTAGAAAAGTTTTAAAAATTACAGGTTTTATCTAGTTGAACCAATTACAAACATATCCTGTCAGTTTTTCTGTAGAATTTACGTGTTTATTTAATGCTTAAAATGAGGGTGTCACGCACGTTTGTGCACTCCAATATAAATAACTTGACCTTCAAATAATAAACTCGAGAGATGGGTAGGATGGGTAGACTTAGGACCTTATGTTGTAGTCTCTTTGTGATTGCTATTTGTTAGGTGCTAACCAATGTTCTCTTTTGCAAGATGGCCCTCCAAGAAACGTAGATAATGAAATCCTACAAGCTAGGTTTGTTAATTGTTAGTTATTAATTTTCGTGCCGTTGAAGCTATGACCGTGATCTTACTCTTTGGTGACCAAGATTGAGTGGCCATTGCCGAATGTTGAAGATTGGTTATGCCAAATGAAGGATGCTTCCACTTTCTCGATATTTCTTTTCGTATTCAGTGTACCCTACCCTAATCTTTCAATCTAGTTATCTATTCGTCTTTCTAATTCCTCTTCTCTCGCCTTGGTAGTTACTCTTCTATTCTTTCTCCCGATTCATCCTTGGTTCGTTTTCTTCTTATAATAAGAGTCCTTGTGGACACCTTCCTTTTATTCCACGGGATAGTCCCCTTGTTCAAGAGAACCCGGTTTTGAGAGAATGTTTTTAACTGAGTCTCGTACCTTGGGGTGAGTGAATGTATCATTGGAAGGCGTGAACGAGTTGAGAAATTGATTGTTTAAGGTTTGAGTTGTATATGAGAAGATAACTTGAGATCCTTTGGTTAGTCTTGTTAGTTGTGCTTGATGAGAGAGCCTAGTGAGTTGAGAAACACCTTGGGATTTATGTATATTGAGAGCTTGTTTGTTATAGGTGATTGAGCATGGGTACTACCTTAGCACATAAATTGGAATGAACCTAAGCTACTTCATTTGAGAGTCTCGATGTTTCTTGTGGAGAATTAAAAGAATGATAGTTAGCCCAATCTTTGTAGGCCTTGAAAGGAATACAATAGGACATTGACGTTGCTTAATGGATTGGTATCGTACTTTGGAATTAGTTAGTTTGTTAAAACCTTTTGAGTTGACCAAATCTAGTATAGAGTAGCCCTTGTTGACCTTTTGAAATTTGAGAACACGTGGTTGACCTTATTAATCATATCTGAATTTGGGAATTTTGGTGGGGAGTTGTTCGATGTAGTTCGTGAGTTCAAAGATGCGATTCTAATTTATGGTATCGGAGACTAGATGTACGAAGTGGTGACATGATAGAGTAAACAAGCCATGGTACTTGGCGATGACATAGCAAGTGAAGTTCGATGACGAGAATTGTAAAGGAGATACTTTGGGACTTGGATGGTAAAAAATAAATTTGTGTGGTGAATTGATTTTGGCTTTTGGAACCAATTGAGTTGAGGAAAACCTACCATTGTGGAGTCCTTGTTAGTCCTATGATTTGATAGACTTTTGAGTCTTTGTTGAGCACCTTAGTGATGTAACCTTATCATAGCGATCATAAGCTTTGAGGAGTGTTTGGTTAAGCGGTAACCCTTTCATTATGCCGCTTCTGTTCTCCTCTCCTTCTCTTTAGCGTTCGTTGAACCTGTTTTTATGCCGAAGTTTACGTATCTTCTTCTTGCCCGAGATATCTTCTTGACTCGAGTACCTCTTATTTCTGTCAACCGTTATCTTTACGGTCCGACTCCCTAGTTTCCTAACTTCTCATGCTCATGCACCCTTCGAAAATATTTTACCGTTTCTCTATCCCGTTATCACTCCTTATCTACTTAGTATAGTTGGTACCTTGTTGACCTTGTTTACAGAGTTAGTGGGATGTGATTTGAGGATTTTTGTATTTTGATTTTTGTCGGGAATTGGTGTAGGAGTTTGTGTCTGTATTTTTACAAAGTTGGTATCAGAGCTCTGATACCAACTGTGACACCCTCAATTTTTAGCGTTAAATAAACATGTAAATTCTACAGAAAAACTGACAGGATATGTTTGTAATTGGTTCAACAAGACAAAACCTGTAATTTTAAAAACTTTTCTAAACCATTCACAAACATTTCCAAATGGAGAGTGCCAAAACCTGCAAATACTAACAAACTAATTTACATAACATTGCTAAAGTCGCGTGAATAAAGTGATACAAACCAAAGTAAAAGAGGGAGACATATGTCCCTCCAAATTATAAACACAACCATATGTTTAAAGATTTACTACAAAATATAACCAAACTAGGTCCAAGGTTCTTTTGCTCACTAGCTCGTCCGTGTACCCCATCTAATCATCATCCACCTGTCAATCGCATTTTATACAAACACGAAAGCCACAATTCAATGGGGAGTAACTTCGTGTCCTCCCAGCCACGAAATGTCATATTTAATGTAACATGTAATGTAACATGTAAACAACATCATAAATAAACTAATTATCGAATATACTAACATATGAACACTAAACTGACCAAATTAAACTATCATGTGAAACATATAACAAGCAGTAATCCAAACTTTATCAATTGTAACCGGCTCGCATCTCACCTATTACAATTCATAAAATCACCATACAAGAAAGGGCAATATATCAAAGACAGGCATAAGTTCTTAGCACCGTCAATAGTCACTCTGTAACTCGAGTCTATACCACGAGATAGGGAAGGTTATCGAACCGGTATCTTGGCTCAGAGGTTCTATCAAAACATGGCCAAGACACAATACAACCCTAGTCCTAAATCTGCGCAGACCTAGACATGCGGATACACACCACCGCACCCAAGACCCACAATTTTTTTAAAACAAAGTGAGTACCCTAAGGAGTCCACCAAAGGGTTGGCTAGTACTTAAGCTGACCACTTACCCTCAAAATAAGTAACGAGGTCATGCCCCAACTTGGATATAAACCCACCAAGTCAGGAACACAAAGGCTATTAAGCAATGAACATATACTCGTCAAAGACTATAAAGACCTATCTATGACAAACACAACAACCTGCAAGAAGTATTCAATACCAATTCCATTTCAAGCAATATTAACAATATTAAAGGTTTCAGGGAATCTAAGGCCGTTTCTACAATATAAGAAACCATTCAATTCAACCATCAACACATGTGAACTAAAAACATAATAAATGGCCTAAAACAAGAATAAGGCCAATTATCCATTTTTCACAATAATTTACATCCAACCGAATTTTTACCCGCAACCCCAGTCCTGCGACAGGTACGGGTTCAATCGCGGCTGACCAATCACACAATTGACTGACATCGATTCAGTCAAAGGGACTAAGGCTCAGTTTTCGGCATAATCATCCAAACATTACAATCATCGCTATAAAATTAATTTTAAGCCTATTCATTACAATTTCATATTATAACTTATCCTAACATGTGCCAACTACCAATATAAGCATAACTTTACCATCAACATTATATCTACTACTAACATTATTCATTTCATAAGACTACCCATATGTTACTTATACTAAATATAACATTAATACGCCCGAAACGACAAACAACGCATGAAAAACCGCGAAACAAGCAACGGGCCGACCCGGGCCAAGCACGGGCCTGCCGCGGCCCGTCACGGGCCTGTTTTGCTGCTGTGAACAGTACCACAGGTCTGTGAACAGTACCTTTCTATAAATTTTTTTGATAAAACGACGCCATTTACTCATACGGACTCCGAATTGAGTGATTCCAGTGGCTAAACCACCTAATTTTTCGATGCCGTTCAATCTGTCATATTTTTGGAAACATTGGAAAACGTCTCGGTCCGATACTGACGCGTTCCAGCCAACACGCGAACTTGTCACAACACATAATTATTCATCCAAATTTGTTCTAAACATAAATATACAAATGGTTAACATAAATTAAACATAATCATACTCATCTTACTCCATTCATTCATTTATCAACAAGATCGTCTCAAACAACAACAAACAACAAATACAACTACTCAAATAACATTCACAAAATCATACAAAAAGCAAAGAATGTGACATTTATTCGTCGAGTAACTCGAAATATGTTACCTTAACCTAGAAAAAGGCAAAATAACCCTTGAGAAAACCCTAAAAACAGTAGCTACCCATCATCCTCTACTATATAGGAGTCCCCTATATCATCCTCATAATCTGCACCTATTAAAAACAACAAAAACACAATAATAATTACTAAAACCGAAATTATGCCCAAAATCATCTTAAATCGACATAATGAAAACTGAAATTAAAACATACTAGGATGTAGATCTTGAAGAGAGGATTCCGAAAATATAAATTTTGCGAAAATCGGACTAGAAACGAAGAAGTTATGATGAAATTACGATTGTAAGTTTTTTTTTTTTTTTGTGGATTTCGGTCAAGAGGCAAAAGAAGCCTTAGGAAGAAATAGGAAGGAGGGGGAAGAAGGTGGGCCGTGGAAAGGGAGAAAGGAGCGGGAATTTGGCGGAATTTCATTAGTCGGTTTTGGCTCGTTTCGACGATAATTTCGACGATAATTAGAACCGTTTGTCAAACGCAAATTCCGACAATGCCAAAGTTCTTAAACACGAGATTACAAGAAGATTGAGTACTCATATGACCCATTTCCAAAATCGTTTGCCCAATTTTCACAAGAGTCGCCATTTTCCCCGATATGCCCTTATTTCGAAATAAAAGGTTTTTACATGGTTTAAACTATTTTTAAACATTTCGAAACTATCAAAATAAATACTTTACATCAAAATATAATTAGAATTATATTTCATTGAATTATTATTACTTCAAATACATTAATATTAAATTCAACTTGATTAATAAATTACTTCTGCAATATAATAACGGTCCGAAATTACGGGGTGTTACAATCATCCCTCCTTTTAAGAAGTTTCGTCCTCGAAACTTGCAAGTAGAAAATGAAAATACAATAAGGACGAACACAATTTTCCAAGGGCGAAAATCAAAACATTCAAAACAAATTGGAATTTCAAAAGATGATCCTTCAAAAGGGGTTAAGAAAACTTTCAAAAGCACAATGTCCATATCAAGGGAATGAGAGAACTCTTGATGCATGCAAGCGCGCTATCATTCCGAATCAAGGACAAATAAAAATACGAAATCATTCGCCGATAAGTGCAGAACTAGTTATCAGACGTCTCCAATAACGAATCCTGACAACGAATCAACGCCAAAACAAAATGAAAGCGAAAGGTCAAATGAAATTGTTATAGAAAAATGGTAAATCATTTTTCAAACTTTACCAGAAGTCAAGTTTTCCAAACATAATACAAATTTTAACAATGAATCGAAAAGTTAACTCACATTGGCCCGAAATTACACAAAACGAAAAATAACTTAGGTATCAAATCGAACACTAAGGTTGAAAGAGAGTGGAAAATCATTTTCAAATGTTATAGAAAGAGGTCAATTTGTAGATTTAACTCCAAATTTAAAATAATGAACCAAAAGTTCACTCAAACAAGATAGAATCTATGCAAGATAAAAAAAACAACTCGGGAACGAGAAGTGCAACTCGCGATAGGGAACTCACACCCAACAGACAAGAAGGAGTTGAACTCTTAAAGGTGGAATTTTGGATGAAGTCAATAAAGATGTCAACGAACAAGACACTTTACTCAAAAGGTCAAATGGGTTCCAAAAAGGCGAACTCAACGGAACAAGCCAGAATAGCAAGAATGACAATTGTCGGAGATCGGAATTAGGAAGATCGGTACATCGAGAGAGGTTCACTCAATTTCCAACCACAGAGTCATCCTACTAGGTCCTCCGAACATCAACAGGACAACAACCATAGGCCACACTAATCCAAAGAGCCATCTGAACCACTCATCGACAAGTCTACTTATAAGCTAATCCTTGAGACAATCATATCCTCTACAATTATAACTTAACAATTTCCCAATCAAAATGTTTCCACCAATATCCTCCACCGAACAAAATCAAAATCCAAAGTCGAAACTAGTAACAATATTATACCCTTACCAAGATTCAATATTCCCAAACGCATTCATGCTTGAAACCAACCCACAAGCAACAAGTTGCACTATCCAATCCATAATTAGCACTAACTATAAGATAAATGGGTTCATCACACAAATCATCTGATCGGTTTACTCAAAATTCACTATCCTACTTCCCAACAATATTCCAATTCCAATAGAAAGATTCCTCAAAGGATTAAATATAAGGTCCAAACTTACAATAACATTCCACAAACTTAGCTATCAATCCCCAATACCGTAAAGTAAGGCTCAAATGACAAACGAACAATCCCCGAACGAACAATGCCCAAAACAAATCCAAAATAACCATAGAAATACTCCACTAAGGTAAACTAATCCCATTAGTCTCATCATCAAATCGAAACCAAAGTGAGTCTTATACCACCAAATCACGCGAACCTCAAATCGCAAGGAGACTACAACATTGCCATCATAAGAATTCCATCAAAAATCTAGCTCTCATATTACATGGCCAAATACAGACACAAACTCCTACACCAATTCCCGACAAAAATCAACATACAAAAATCCTCAAATCACATCCCACTAATTCTGTAAACATGGTCAACAAGGTACCAACTATACTAAGTAGATAAGGAGTGATAATGGGATAAAGAAACGGTAAAATATTTTCGAAGGGTGCATGAGCATGACAAGTTAGGAAACTAAGGAGTCGGACCGTAAAGATAACGGTTGACAGAAACAAGAGGTACTCGAGTTAATAAGATTTCTCAGGCAAGAAGAAGATACGTAAACTTCGGCATAAAAAAAAACAGGGTTCAACGAACGCTAAAGAGAAGGAGAGGAGAATAGAAGCGGCATAATGAAAGGGTTACCGCTTAACCAAACACTCCTCAAAGCTTATGATCGCTATGATAAGGTTACATCACTAAGGTGCTCAACAAAGACTCAAAAGTCTACCAAATCATAGGACTAACAAGGACTCCACAATGGTAGGTCTTCCTCAACTCAATCGGTTCCAAGAGCCAAAATCAATTCACCACATAAATTCATTTGTTACCATCCAAGTCCCAAAGTATCTCCTTTACAATTCTCGTCATCGAACTTCACTTGCTATGTCATCCCCAAGTACCATGGCTTGTTTACACTATCATCTCACCACTTCGTACTTCTAGTCTCCGATACCATAAATTAGAATCGCATCTTTGAACTCACGAACTACATCGAACAACTCCCCACCAAAATTCCCAAATTCAGATATGATTAATAAGGTCAACCACGTGTTCTCAAATTTCAAAAGGTCAACAAGGGCTACTCTATACTAGATTTGGTCAACTCAAAAAGTTTAACAAACTAACTAATTCCAAAGTACGATACCAATCCATTAAGCAACGTCAATGTCCTATTGTATTCCTTTCAAGGCCTACAAAGATTGGGCTAACTATCATTCCTTTAATTCTCCACAAGAAACATCGAGACTCTCAAATGAAGTAGCTTAGGTTCATTCTAATTTATGTGCTAAGGTAGTACCCATGCTCAATCACCTATAACAAACAAGCTCTCAATAGACATAAATCCCAAGGTGTTTCTCAACTCACTAGGCTCTCTCATCAAGCACAACTAACAAGACTAACCAAAGGATCCCAAGTTATCTTCTCATATAAAACTCAAACCTTAAACAATCAATTTCTCAACTCGTTCACGCCTTCCAATGATACATTCACTCACCCCAAGGTACGAGACTCAGTTAAAAACATTCTCTCAAAACCGGGTTCTCTTGAACAAGGGGACTATCCCGTGGAATAAAAGGAAGGTGTCCACAAGGACTCTTATTATAAGAAGAAAACGAACCAAGGATGAATCGGGAGAAAGAATAGAAGAGTAACTACCAAGGCGAGAGAAGAGGAATTAGAAAGACGAATAGATAACTAGATTGAAAGATTAAGGTAGGGTACACTGAATACGAAAAGAAATATCGAGAGAGTGGAAGCATCCTTCATTTGGCATAACCAATCTTCAACATTCGGCAACGGCCACTCAATCTTGGTCACCAAAGAGTAAGATCACGGTCATAGCTTCAACGGCACGAAAATTAATAACTAACAATTAACAAACCTAGCTTGTAGGATTGCATTATCTACGTTTCTTGGAGGGCCATCTTGCAAAAGAGAACATTGGTTAGCACCTAACAAATAGCAATCACAAAGAGACTACAACATAAGGTCCTAAGTCTACCCATCCTACCCATCTCTCGAGTTTATTATTTGAAGGTCAAGTTATTTATATTGGGGTGCACAAACGTGCGTCGGGAGCAAATATGCTCTGATACCAACTTTGACACCCTCATTTTTAGCGTTAAATAAACACGTATATTCTACAGAAAAACTGACAGGATATGTTTGTAATTGGTTCAACTAGATTAAACCTGTAATTTTAAAAACTTTTCTAAACCATTCACAAACATCTCCAAATGAAGAGTGCCAAAACCTGCAAATACTAACAAACTAATTTACATAATATGGCTAAAGTCGCGAGAATATAGTGATACAAACCAAGGTAAAAGAGGGAGACATATGTCCCTCCAAAATATAACACAACCATATGTTTAAAGGTTTACTACAAAATATAACCAAACTAGGTCCAAGGTTCTTATGCTCACTAGCTCGTCCGTGTACCCCATCTAGTCATCATCAACCTGTCAATCGCATTTTATACAAACACGAAAGCCACAATTCAGTGGGGAGTAACTTCGAGTCCTCCCAGCCACGAAATGTCATATTTAATATAACATGTAAACATAAGAATATGAATACGAATCACACATAGCCTTAGCATATAGATGCTAGACAATCGTGCTTATCATGTGAACAACAATATAACAACACATAGTCCTAGCATGTGAATACTAGACCGACTCATACTACACTATCATGTGAATCACATAACATCCAGAATCCAAACTCTATCAACCATAGCCGGCTTGCATCTCACCTTCTATGATTCATAGAATCACCATACAAGAAAGGACAATATATCAAAGACAGGCATAAGTTCTTAGCACCGTCAATAGTCACTCAAATCTCGAGTCTATACCACGAGGTAGGGAAGGTAATCGAACCGGTATCTTGGCTCAGAGGTTCTATCAAAACATGGCCAAGACACAACACAACCCTAGTACTAAATCTGCGCAGACCTAGACATGCGGATACACACCACCGCACCCAAGACCCACAATTTTTTTAAAAACAAAGTGAGTACCCTAAGGAGTCCACCAAAGGGTTGGCTAGTACTTAAGCTGACCACTTACTCTCAAAATAGGTAACGAGGTCATGCCCCAACTTGGATATAAACCCACCAAGTCAGGAACACAAAGGCTATTAAGCAGTGAACATATACTCGTCAAAGACTATAAAGGCCTATCTATGACAAACACAACAACCTGCAAGAAGTATTCAACACCAATTCCATTTCAAGCAATATTAACAATATTAAAGGTTTCGGGGAATCTAAGGCCGTTTCTACAATATAAGAACCCATTCAAAACAACCAACCACATTTGTGAAATAAAAACAAAATTAATGGCCTAAAACAAGAATAAGGCCAATTATCCATTTTTCACAAAAACTCATCCAACCGAATTTTTACCCGCAACCCCAGCCCTGCGACAGGTACGGGTTCAATCGCGGCTGACCAATCACACAATTGACTGACATCGATTCAGTCAAAGGGACTAAGGCTCAGTTTTCGGCATAATCATCCAAACATTGCAATTATCGCTATAAAATTCATTTCAAGCCTATTCTTTACAATTTCATATCAAAACCAATCCTAGCATGTGCTACTACCAATATAAACATAATTTTACCATCAACATTATATTTACTACTAACATGATTCATTTCAAAAGATTACCCATATGTTACTTATACTAAATATAACATTAATAAACCCGAAACGACGAACACCGCATGAAAAATCACGAAAACAAGCAACGGGCCGACCCGGGCCAACCCAGGGCTGCCGTGGGCCTGTCGGGCCTGCTGGGCCTGCTGGGCCGCCACCCCCACTTCTTCCGTTCTCCGTTTTTGTTCATTTTAACACTGTTTTAAGCATCAATTAATCATTCCCAATTCATTTCCATACTAATATGTGAACATAAACTTACAAAAGACATGAATTTAACACATATTTTCATGTGAAATAAACCACTCAATTAACATACACAAAATCATACAAAAAGCAAAGAATGTGACATTTATTCGTCGAGTAACTCGAAATATGTTACCTTAAGCTAGAAAAAGGCAAAATAACCCTTGAGAAAACCCTAAAAACAGTAGCTACCCATCATCCTCTACTATATAGGAGTCCCCTATATCATCCTCATAATCTTCACCTATTAAAAACAACAAAAACACCATAATAATTACTAAAACCGAAATTATGCCCAAAATCATCTTAAATTGACATAATGAAAACTGAAATTAAAACATACTAGGATGTAAATCTTGAAGAGAGGATTCCGAAAATATAAATTTTGCGAAAATCGGACTAGAAACGAAGAAGTTATGATGAAATTACGATTGTAAGTTTATTTGTTTTTTTTTTTTTTGTGGATTTCGGTCAAGAGGCAAAGGAAGCCTTAGGAAGAAATAGGAAGGAGGGGGAAGAAGGTGGGCCGTGGAAAGGGAGAAAGGAGCGGGAATTTGGCGGAATTTCATTAGTCGGTTTTGGCTCGTTTCGACGATAATTTCGACGATAATTAGAACCGTTTGTCAAATGCAAATTCCGACAATGCCAAAGTTCTTAAACACGAGATTACAAGAAGATTGAGTACTCATATGACCCATTTCCAAAATCGTTTGCCCAATTTTCAAAAGAATTGCCATTTTCCCGATATGCCCTTATTTCGAAATAAAAGGTTTTACATGGTTTAAACTATTTTTAAACATTTCGAAACTATCAAAATAAATACTTTACTTCAAAATATAATAGAATTATATTTCATTGAATTATTATTACTTCATATACATTAATATTAAATTCAACTTGATTAATAAATTACTTTCGCAATATAATAATGGTCCGAAATTACGGGGTGTTACATTACGGGGTGTCGCTCTGATACCAACTTTGACACCCTCATTTTTAGCGTTAAATAAACACATATATTCTACAGAAAAACTGACAGGATATGTTTGTAATTGGTTCAACTAGATTAAACCTGTAATTTTAAAAACTTTTCTAAACCATTCACAAACATCTCCAAATGAAGAGTGTCAAAACCTGCAAATACTAACAAACTAATTTACATAATATGGCTAAAGTCGCGAGAATATAGTGATACAAACCAAGGTAAAAGAGGGAGACATATGTCCCTCCAAAATATAACACAACCATATGTTTAAAGGTTTACTACAAAATATAACCAAACTAGGTCCAAGGTTCTTATGCTCACTAGCTCGTCCGTGTACCCCATCTAGTCATCATCAACCTGTCAATCGCATTTTATACAAACACGAAAGCCACAATTCAGTGGGGAGTAACTTCGAGTCCTTCCAGCCACGAAATGTCATATTTAATATAACATGTAAACATAAGAATATGAATACGAATCACACATAGCCTTAGCATATAGATGCTAGACAATCGTGCTTATCATGTGAACAACAATATAACAACACATAGTCCTAGCATGTGAATACTAGACCGACTCATACTACACTATCATGCGAATCACATAACATCCAGGAATCCAAACTCTATCAACCATAGCCGGCTTGCATCTCACCTTCTATGATTCATAGAATCACCATACAAGAAAGGACAATATATCAAAGACAGGCATAAGTTCTTAGCACCGTCAATAGTCACTCTGTAACTCGAGTCTATACCACGAGGTAAGGAAGGTAATCGAACCGGTATCTTGGCTCAGAGGTTCTATCAAAACATGGCCAAGACACAACACAACCCTAGTACTAAATCTGCGCAGACCTAGACATGCGGATACACACCACCGCACCCAAGACCCACAATTTTTTTAAAAACAAAGTGAGTACCCTAAGGAGTCCACCAAAGGGTTGGCTAGTACTTAAGCTGACCACATACTCTCAAAATAAGTAACGAGGTCATGCCCCAACTTGGATATAAACCAACCAAGTCAGCAACACAAAGGCTATTAAGCAGTAAACATATACTCGTCAAAGACTATAAAGGCCTATCTATGACAAACACCAATTCCATTTCAAGCAATATTAACAATATTAAAGGTTTCGGGGAATCTAATGCCGTTTCTACAATATAAGAACCCATTCAAAGCAACCAACCACATTTGTGAAATAAAAACATAATTAATGGCCTAAAACAAGAATAAGGCCAATTATCCATTTTTCACAAAAACTCATCCAACCGAATTTTTACCCGCAACCCCAGCCCTGCGACAGGTACGGGTTCAATCGCGGCTGACCAATCACACAATTGACTGACATCGATTCAGTCAAAGGGACTAAGGCTCAGTTTTCGGCATAATCATCCAAACATTGCAATTATCGCTATAAAATTCATTTCAAGCCTATTCTTTACAATTTCATATCAAAACCTATCCTAGCATGTGCTACTACCAATATAAACATAATTTTACCATCAACATTATATTTACTACTAACATGATTCATTTCAAAAGATTACCCATATGTTACTTATACTAAATATAACATTAATAAACCCGAAACGACGAACAACGCATGAAAAATCACGAAAACAAGCAACGGGCCGACCGGGCCAACCTGTGGCTGCCGTGGGCTGCCGCCTCTTTGGGCCTGGGCTGGGGCCGCCACCCCCTTTTCTCCGTTTCTCCGTTTTTGTTCATTTTAACACCGTTTTAAGCATCAATTAATCATTCCCAATTCATTTCCATACTAATATGTGAACATAAACTTACAAAAGACATGAATTTAACACATATTTTCATGTGAAATAAACCACTCAATTAACATACACAAAATCATACAAAAAGCAAAGAATGTGACATTTATTCGTCGAGTAACTCGAAATATGTTACCTTAAGCTAGAAAAAGGCAAAATAACCCTTGAGAAAACCCTAAAAACAGTAGCTACCCATCATCCTCTACTATATAGGAGTCCCCTATATCATCCTCATAATCTTCACCTATTAAAAACAACAAAAACACCATAATAATTACTAAAACCGAAATTATGCCCAAAATCATCTTAAATTGACATAATGAAAACTGAAATTAAAACATACTAGGATGTAAATCTTGAAGAGAGGATTCCGAAAATATAAATTTTGCGAAAATCGGACTAGAAACGAAGAAGTTATGATGAAATTACGATTGTAAGTTTATTTGTTTTTTATTTTTTTTTTGTGGATTTCGGTCAAGAGGCAAAGGAAGCCTTAGGAAGAAATAGGAAGGAGGGGGAAGAAGGTGGGCCGTGGAAAGGGAGAAAGGAGCGGGAATTTGGCGGAATTTCATTAGTCGGTTTTGGCTCGTTTCGACGATAATTAGAACCGTTTGTCAAATGCAAATTCCGACAATGCCAAAGTTCTTAAACACGAGATTACAAGAAGATTGAGTACTCATATGACCCATTTCCAAAATCGTTTGCCCAATTTTCACAAGAATTTCCATTTTCTCCGATATGCCCTTATTTCGAAATAAAAGGTTTTTACATGGTTTAAACTATTTTTAAACATTTCGAAACTATCAAAATAAATACTTTACCTCAAAATATAATAGAATTATATTTCATTGAATTATTATTACTTCATATACATTAATATTAAATTCAACTTGATTAATAAATTACTTTCGCAATATAATAATGGTCCGAAATAACGGGGTGTTACATTACGGGGTGTCGCTCTGATACCAACTTTGACACCCTCATTTTTAGCGTTAAATAAACACGTATATTCTACAGAAAAACTGACAGGATATGTTTGTAATTGGTTCAACTAGATTAAACCTGTAATTTTAAAAACTTTTCTAAACCATTCACAAACATCTCCAAATGAAGAGTGCCAAAACCTGCAAATACTAACAAACTAATTTACATAATATGGCTAAAGTCGCGAGAATATAGTGATACAAACCAAGGTAAAAGAGGGAGACATATGTCCCTCCAAAATATAACACAACCATATGTTTAAAGGTTTACTACAAAATATAACCAAACTAGGTCCAAGGTTCTTATGCTCACTAGCTCGTCCGTGTACCCCATCTAGTCATCATCAACCTGTCAATCGCATTTTATACAAACACGAAAGCCACAATTCAGTGGGGAGTAACTTCGAGTCCTCCCAAATGTCGAAAAATGTCATATTTAATATAACATGTAAACATAAGAATATGAATACGAATCACACATAGCCTTAGCATATAGATGCTAGACAATCGTGCTTATCATGTGAACAACAATATAACAACACATAGTCCTAGCATGTGAATACTAGTCCGACTCATACTACACTATCATGCGAATCACATAACATCCAGGAATCCAAACTCTATCAACCATAGCCGGCTTGCATCTCACCTTTTATGATTCATAGAATCACCATACAAGAAAGGACAATATATCAAAGACAGGCATAAGTTCTTAGCACCGTCAATAGTCACTCTGTAACTCGAGTCTATACCACGAGGTAGGGAAGGTAATCGAACCGGTATCTTGGCTCAGAGGTTCTATCAAAACATGGCCAAGACACAACACAAGCCTAGTACTAAATCTGCGCAGACCTAGACATGCGGATACACACCACTGCACCCAAGACCCACAATTTTTTTAAAAACAAAGTGAGTACCCTAAGGAGTCCACCAAAGGGTTGGCTAGTACTTAAGCTGACCACTTACTCTCAAAATAGGTAACGAGGTCATGCCCCAACTTGGATATAAACCCACCAAGTCAGCAACACAAAGGCTATTAAGCAGTAAACATATACTCGTCAAAGACTATAAAGGCCTATCTATGACAAACACCAATTCCATTTCAAGCAATATTAACAATATTAAAGGTTTCGGGGAATCTAATGCCGTTTCTACAATATAAGAACCCATTCAAAGCAACCAACCACATTTGTGAAATAAAAACATAATTAATGGCCTAAAACAAGAATAAGGCCAATTATCCATTTTTCACAAAAACTCATCCAACCGAATTTTTACCCGAACCCCACCTGCGGCAGTGCGGTTTCAATCGCGGTGACCAATCACACAATTGATCGACATCGATTCAAATCAAAGGGACTAAGGCTCGATTTTTCGATAATCATCCAAACATTGCAATTATCGCTATAAAATTCATTTCAAGCCTATTCTTTACAATTTCATATCAAAACCTATCCTAGCATGTGCTACTACCAATATAAACATAATTTTACCATCAACATTATATTTACTACTAACATGATTCATTTCAAAAGATTACCCATATGTTACTTATACTAAATATAACATTAATAAACCCGAAACGACGAACAACGCATGAAAAATCACGAAAACAAGCAACGGGCCGACCCGGGCCAATCCAGTATCGTCGTGGGCTGCGCCGGCCGCTCTTGGGCCGCCACCCCCACTTCTTCCGTTCTCCGTTTTTGTTCATTTTAACACCGTTTTAAGCATCAATTAATCATTCCCAATTCATTTCCATACTAATATGTGAACATAAACTTACAAAAGACATGAATTTAACACATATTTTCATGTGAAATAAACCACTCAATTAACATACACAAAATCATACAAAAAGCAAAGAATGTGACATTTATTCGTCGAGTAACTCGAAATATGTTACCTTAAACTAGAAAAAGGCAAAATAACCCTTGAGAAAACCCTAAAAACAGTAGCTACCCATCATCCTCTACTATATAGGAGTCCCCTATATCATCCTCATAATCTTCACCTATTAAAAACAACAAAAACACCATAATAATTACTAAAACCGAAATTATGCCCAAAATCATCTTAAATTGACATAATGAAAACTGAAATTAAAACATACTAGGATGTAGATCTTGAAGAGAGGATTCCGAAAATATAAATTTTGCGAAAATCGGACTAGAAACGAAGAAGTTATGATGAAATTACGATTGTAAGTTTATTTGTTTTTTTTTTTTTTTTTGTGGATTTCGGTCAAGAGGCAAAGGAAGCCTTAGGAAGAAATAGGAAGGAGGGGGAAGAAGGTGGGCCGTGGAAAGGGAGAAAGGAGCGGGAATTTGGCGGAATTTCATTAGTCGGTTTTGGCTCGTTTCGACGATAATTTCGACGATAATTAGAACCGTTTGTCAAATGCAAATTCCGACAATGCCAAAGTTCTTAAACACGAGATTACAAGAAGATAGAGTACTCATATGACCCATTTCAAAAATCGTTTGCCCAATTTTCACAAGAATTTCCATTTTCCCCGATATGCCCTTATTTCGAAATAAAAGGTTTTTACATGGTTTAAACTATTTTTAAACATTTCGAAACTATCAAAATAAATACTTTACTTCAAAATATAATAGAATTATATTTCATTGAATTATTATTACTTCATATACATTAATATTAAATTCAACTTGATTAATAAATTACTTTCACAATATAATAACGGTCCGAAATTACGGGGTGTTACAATCATCCCTCCTTTTAAGAAGTTTCGTCCTCGAAACTTGCAAGTAGAAAACGAAAATACAATAAGGACGAACTCAATTTTCCAAGGGCGAAAATCAAAACATTCAAAACAAATTGGAATTTCAAAAGATGATCCTTCAAAAGGGGTTAAGAAAACTTTCAAAAGCACGATGTCCATATCAAGGGAATGAGAGAACTCTTGATGCATGCAAGCGCGCAATCATTCCGAATCAAGGGCAAATCAAAATACGAAATCATTCGCCGATAAGTGCAGAACTAGTTATCAGACGTCTCCAATAACGAATCCTGACAACGAATCAACGCCAAAACAAAATGAAAGCGAAAGGTCAAATGCAATTGTTATAAAAAAAATGGTAAATCATTTTTCAAACTTTACCAGAAGTCAAGTTTTCAAATATAATACAAATTTTAACAATGCATCGAAAAGTTAACTCACATTGGTCCGAAATTACACAAAACGAGAAATAGCTTAGGTATCAAATCGAACACTAAAGTTGAAAAAGAGTGAGAAATCATTTTCAAATGTTATAGAAAGAGGTCAATTTGTAGATTTAACTCCAAATTTAAAATAATGAACCAAAAGTTTACTCAAACTAGATAGAATCTATGCAAGATGGAAAACAACTCGGGAACGAGAAGGGCAACTCGCGATAGGGAACTCACACCCAACAGACAAGAAGGAATTGAACTCTTAAAGGTGGAATTTTTGGATGAAGTCAATAAAGATGTCAACGAACAAGACGCTTTACTCAAAAGGTCAAATGAGTTCCAAAAAGGCGAACTCAATGGAACAAGCCAGAATAGCAAGAATGACAATTGTCGGAGATCGGAATTAGGAAGATCGGTACATCGAGAAAGGTTCACTCAATTTCCAACCACAGAGTCATCCTACTAGGTCCTTTGAACATCAATAGGGCAACAACCAGAGGCCACACTAATCCAAGAGCCATCAGAACCACTCATCGACAAGTCTACTTATAAGCTAATCCTTGAGACAATCATATCCTCTACAATTATAACTTAACAATTTCCCAATCAAAATGTTTCCACCAATATCCTCCACCGAACAAAATCAAAATCCAAAGTTGAAACTAGTAACAATATTATACCCTCACTAAGATTCAATATTTCCAAACGCATTCATGCTTGAAACCAACCCACAAGCTACAAGTTGCACTATCCAATCCATAATTAGCACTAACTATAAGATAAATGGGTTCATCACACAAATCATCTGATCGGTTTACTCAAGATTCACTATCCTACTTCCCAACAATATTCCAATTCCAATAGAAAGATTCCTCAAAGGATTAAATATAAGGTCCAAACTTACAATAACATTCCACAAACTTAGCTATCAATCCCCAATACCGTAAAGTAAGGCTCAAATGACAAACGAACAATCCCCGAACGAACAATGCCCAAAACAAATCCAAAATAACCATAGAAATACTCCACCAAGGTAAACTAATCCCATTAGTCTCATCATCAAATTGAAACCAAAGTAAGTCTTATACCACCGAATCACGCGAACCTCAAATCGCAAGGAGACTACAACATTGTCATCATAAGAATTCCATCAAAAATCTAGCTCTCATATTACATGGTCAAATACAGACACAAACTCCTACACCAATTCCCGACAAAAATCAAAATACAAAAATCCTCAAATCACATCCCACTAACTCTCTAAACATGGTCAACAAGGTACCAACTATACTAAGTAGATAAGGAGTGATAACGGGATAGAGAAACGATAAAATATTTTCGAAGGGTGCATGAGCATGACAAGTTAGGAAACTAGGGAGTCGGACCGTAAAGATAACGGCTGACAGAAATAAGAGGTACTCGAGTCAAGAAGATATCTCGGGCAAGAAGAAGATACGTAAACTTCGGCATAAAAACAGGGTTCAACGAACGCTAAAGAGAAGGAGAGGAGAACAGAAGCGGCATAATGAAAGGGTTACCGCTTAACCAAACACTCCTCAAAACTTATGATCGCTATGATAAGGTTACATCACTAAGGTGCTCAACAAAGACTCAAAAGTCTATCAAATCATAGGACTAACAAGGACTCCACAATGGTAGGTTTTCCTCAACTCAATTGGTTCCAAAAGCCAAAATCAATTCACCACACAAATTTATTTGTTACCATCCAAGTCCCAAAGTATCTCCTTTACAATTCTCGTCATCGAACTTCACTTGCTATGTCATCCCCAAGTACCATGGCTTGTTTACTCTATCATCTCACCACTTCGTACATCTAGTCTCCGATACCATAAATTAGAATCGCATCTTTGAACTCACGAACTACATCGAACAACTCCCCACCAAAATTCCCAAATTCAGATATGATTAATAAGGTCAACCACGTGTTCTCAAATTTCAAAAGGTCAACAAGGGCTACTCTATACTAGATTTGGTCAACTCAAAAGGTTTTAACAAACTAACTAATTCCAAAGTACGATACCAATCCATTAAGCAACGTCAATGTCCTATTGTATTCCTTTCAAGGCCTACAAAGATTGGGCTAACTATCATTCCTTTAATTCTCCACAAGAAACATCGAGACTCTCAAATGAAGTAGCTTAGGTTCATTCCAATTTATGTGCTAAGGTAGTACCCATGCTCAATCACCTATAACAAACAAGCTCTCAATAGACATAAATCCCAAGGTGTTTCTCAACTCACTAGGCTCTCTCATCAAGCACAACTAACAAGACTAACCAAAGGATCCCAAGTTATCTTCTCATATACAACTCAAACCTTAAACAATCAATTTCTCAACTCGTTCACGCCTTCCAATGATACATTCACTCACCCCAAGGTACGAGACTCAGTTAAAAACATTCTCTCAAAACCGGGTTCTCTTGAACAAGGGGACTATCCCTTGTAGGAGTTTGTGTCTGTATTTGACCATGTAATATGAGAGCTAGATTTTTGATGGAATTCTTATGATGACAATGTTGTAGTCTCCTTGCGATTTGAGGTTCGCGTGATTCGGTGGTATAAGACTTACTTTGGTTTCGATTTGATGATGAGACTAATGGGATTAGTTTACCTTGGTGGAGTATTTCTATGGTTATTTTGGATTTGTATTGGGCATTGTTCGTTCGGGGATTGTTCGTTTGTCATTTGAGCCTTACTTTACGGTATTGGGGATTGATAGCTAAGTTTGTGGAATGTTATTGTAAGTTTGGACCTTATATTTAATCCTTTGAGGAATCTTTCTATTGGAATTGGAATATTGTTGGGAAGTAGGATAGTGAATTTTGAGTAAACCGATCAGATGATTTGTGTGATGAACCCATTTATCTTATAGTTAGTGCTAATTATGGATTGGATAGTGCAACTTGTAGCTTGTGGGTTGGTTTCAAGCATGAATGCGTTTGGAAATATTGAATCTTAGTGAGGGTATAATATTGTTACTAGTTTCAACTTTGGATTTTGATTTTGTTCGGTGGAGGATATTGGTGGAAACATTTTGATTGGGAAATTGTTAAGTTATAATTGTAGAGGATATGATTGTCTCAAGGATTAGCTTATAAGTAGACTTGTCGATGAGTGGTTCAGATGGCTCTTGGATTAGTGTGGCCTCTGGTTGTTGCCCTATTGTTGTTCAAAGGACCTAGTAGGATGACTCTGTGGTTGGAAATTGAGTGAACCTTTCTCGATGTACCGATCTTTCTAATTCCGATCTCCGACAATTGTCATTCTTGCTATTCTGGCCTGTTCCGTTGAGTTCGCCTTTTTGGAACTCATTTGACCTTTTGAGTAAAGCGTCTTGTTCGTTGACATCTTTATTGACTTCATCCAAAAATTCCACCTTTAAGAGTTCAATTCCTTCTTGTCTGTTGGGTGTGAGTTCCCTATCGCGAGTTGCCCTTCTCGTTCCCGAGTTGTTTTCCATCTTGCATAGATTCTATCTAGTTTGAGTAAACTTTTGGTTCATTATTTTAAATTTGGAGTTAAATCTACAAATTGACCTCTTTCTATAACATTTGAAAATGATTTCTCACTCTTTTTCAACTTTAGTGTTCGATTTGATACCTAAGCTATTTCTCGTTTTGTGTAATTTCGGACCAATGTGAGTTAACTTTTCGATGCATTGTTAAAATTTGTATTATATTTGAAAACTTGACTTCTGGTAAAGTTTGAAAAATGATTTACCATTTTTCTATAACAATTGCATTTGACCTTTCGCTTTCATTTTGTTTTGGCGTTGATTCGTTGTCGATTTCGTTATTGAGACGCCGATAACTAGTTCTGCACTTATCGGCGAATGATTTCGTATTTTGATTTGCCCTTGATTCGGAATGATAGCGCGCTTGCATGCATCAAGAGTTCTCTCATTCCCTTGATATGGACATCGTGCTTTTGAAAGTTTTCTTAACCCCTTTTGAAGGATCATCTTTTGAAATTCCAATTTGTTTTGAATGTTTTGATTTTCGCCCTTGGAAAATTGAGTTCGTCCTTATTGTATTTTCGTTTTCTACTTGCAAGTTTCGAGGACGAAACTTCTTAAAAGGAGGGATGATTGTAACACCCCGTAATTTCGGACCGTTATTATATTGCGAAAGTAATTTATTAATCAAGTTGAATTTAATATTAATGTATATGAAGTAATAATAATTCAATGAAATATAATTCTATTATATTTTGAAGTAAAGTATTTATTTTGATAGTTTCGAAATGTTTAAAAATAGTTTAAACCATGTAAAAACCTTTTATTTCGAAATAAGGGCATATCGGGGAAAATGGAAATTCTTGTGAAATTTGGGCAAACGATTTTGGAAATGGGTCATATGAGTACTCAATCTTCTTGTAATCTCGTGTTTAAGAACTTTGGCATTGTCATAATTTGCATTTGACAAACGGTTCTAATTATCGTCGAAACGAGCCAAAACCGACTAATGAAATTCCGCCAAATTCCCGCTCCTTTCTCCCTTTCCACGGCCCACCTTCTTCCCCCTCCTTCCTATTTCTTCCTAAGGCTTCCTTTGCCTCTTGACCGAAATCCACAAAAAAAAAACAAATAAACTTACAATCGTAATTTCATCATAACTTCTTCGTTTCTAGTCCGATTTTCGCAAAATTTATATTTTCGGAATCCTCTCTTCAAGATCTACATCCTAGTATGTTTTAATTTCAGTTTTCATTATGTCAATTTAAGATGATTTTGGGCATAATTTCGGTTTTAGTAATTATTATGGTGTTTTTGTTGTTTTTAATAGGTGAAGATTATGAGGATGATATAGGGGACTCCTATATAGTAGAGGATGATGGGTAGCTACTGTTTTTAGGGTTTTCTCAAGGGTTATTTTGCCTTTTTCTAGCTTAAGGTAACATATTTCGAGTTACTCGACGAATAAATGTCACATTCTTTGCTTTTTGTATGATTTTGTGTATGTTAATTGAGTGGTTTATTTCACATGAAAATATGTGTTAAATTCATGTCTTTTGTAAGTTTATGTTCACATATTAGTATGGAAATGAATTGGGAATGATTAATTGATGCTTAAAACGGTGTTAAAATGAACAAAAACGGAGAACTAAGAAGTGGGGTGGCGGCCCAAAGAAAGAGCCAAAGAGGGCCAAGCAGCCCACGGCAGCCCTGGGTTGGCCCGGGTCGGCCCGTTGCTTGTTTTCGTGATTTTTCATGTGTTGTTCGTCGTTTCGGGTTTATTAATGTTATATTTAGTATAAGTAACATATGGGTAATCTTTTGAAATGAATCATGTTAGTAGTAAATATAATGTTGATGGTAAAATTATGTTTATATTGGTAGTAGCACATGCTAGGATAGGTTTTGATATGAAATTGTAAAGAATAGGCTTGAAATGAATTTTATAGCGATAATTGCGATGTTTGGATGATTATGCCGAAAACTGAGCCTTAGTCCCTTTGACTGAATCGATGTCAGTCAATTGTGTGATTGGTCGTCCATGATTGAACCCGCACTGCCGCAGGTCAGGGTTGCGGTAAAAATTCGGTTGGATGAGTTTTTGTGAAAAATGGATAATTGGCCTTATTCTTGTTTTAGGCCATTAATTATGTTTTTATTTCACAAATGTGGTTGGTTGTTTTGAATGGGTTCTTATATTGTAGAAACGGCCTTAGATTCCCCGAAACCTTTAATATTGTTAATATTGCTTGAAATGGAATTGGTGTTGAATACTTCTTGCAGGTTGTTGTGTTTGTCACAGATAGGCCTTTATAGTCTTTGACGAGTATATGTTCACTGCTTAGTAGCCTTTGTGTTCCTGACTTGGTGGATTTATATCCAAGTTGGGGCATGACCTCGTTACCTATTTTGAGAGTAAGTGGTCAGCTTAAGTACTAGCCAACCCTTTGGTGGACTCCTTAGGGTACTCACATTGTTTTTAAAAAAATTGTGGGTCTTGGGTGCGGTGGTGTGTATCTGCATGTCTAGGTCTGCGCAGATTTAGTACTAGGGTTGTGTTGTGTCTTGGCCATGTTTTGATAGAACCTCTGAGCCAAGATACCGGTTCGATTACCTTCCCTACCTCGTGGTATAGACTCGAGTTACAGAGTGACTATTGACGGTGCTAAGAACTTATGCCTGTCTTTGATATATTGTCCTTTCTTGTATGGTGATTCTATGAATCATAGAAGGTGAGATGCAAGCCGGCTATGGTTGATAGAGTTTGGATTCCTGGATGTTATGTGATTCGCATGATAGTGTAGTATGAGTCGGTCTAGTATTCACATGTTAGGACTATGTGTTGTTATATTGTTGTTCACATGATAAGCACGATTGTTTAGCATCTATATGCTAAGGCTATGTGTGATTCGTATTCATATTCTTATGTTTACATGTTATATTAAATATGACATTTCGTGGCTGGGAGGACTCGAAGTTACTCCCCACTGAATTGTGGCTTTCGTGTTTGTATAAAATGCGATTGACAGGTTGATGATGACTAGATGGGGTACACGGACGAGCTAGTGAGCATAAGAACCTTGGACCTAGTTTGGTTATATTTTGTAGTAAACCTTTAAACATATGGTTGCGTCTCTTGGAAGAGGCGCAGCACTTGCTGCGTCCTTTCCCAAGTGGTTTCCTCCTGCGGAAGAAAGATTTCCGTGTTTTGTTTATGGAATAACGGATTAAACTTGTTTTCCTTAATATTTTGTGTGAATATTACGGTAAATACTTTACCAAAGATTAAAAGATTGGAAAATATGGAATAGAAATATCCGGAACATTCCAGAACATTCTGACTCGGCATTTTAACGATTATCAGAAAATGAAGACGGATTTAGGCCCGGACTCCAAATGTACTCTAATTACTGCCAAAACGACCGTATCGGCGCGTAGATGACAATTAAGAGGTAGACACAAGTATTTGAGCGATCACTTGACGATAAACTTATGAACTGTCACAAATCGTTCCGCATACCAAACATGCGGCCCAATCATCACCGGATGGTTTGCGGGAGGTGCAGAAATGAGGTATCTACACATTGCCAAATCGCCATAACTTTACATGCATATCTTTTCTTATCGAGTTATCGACCATGTCAATTACAATTATCGATAGTTCACCGATTTAGTTCACTAAACGAGATAGATAATAAACTGACATGACCTCTCACTAAATTTAAAATTGAGATTAGCCTTACCAAATAGTATGACCCACGAATCCCCATGACATTTGGGGTAGGTTCGGTTTTCCCGAGGTCCTTTCATTTTTCATTGTGTAAGTGGGGTAATAAAACGTTATTACACGCGAAATTTGGTTGGTCTCAACGGGATATTATGACTAATCTTATGTTCCGGGGCTAGAGATGGGTTTTATGAAATTCATCAACCGAGAGTTCTAAAGTAGAATCAATTAAAGAGTTAATTCACCAAATTTACATAAGTATGGGATGTATCGGTTTCCCAGTGCCCATACTTGTATAAAGATGGATCTCGGAATCATTTATTATAGTTGGGTAGAGGTCACTATATAAATGCTAAAACTTGCTAAAAGTTTTCATATATTACGATGAATGTTAATTTTCCCACTATTTCGTTGGTTAATTTTGTTCTATATCTTTGCTCCTAGACATATACGATGTCATTTCGATTTTAACTTATGTCTTTATTAAACCTGTAATACTCCGTATTTATAGTCTTGGGGGTACTCTATCGAGTAGCCCTTACTCTGTCGAGTAAGGGTATGTTGCAGAATAAAATAGTTTCTGACCTGTTGGGCACTCGATCGAGTAGCTGGGGCACTCGATCGAGTAGGGGGGTACTCGATCGAGTACCTTGGGTACTCGATCGAGTACCTTGGGTACTCGATCGAGTACCTTGGGTACTCGATCGAGTGTCCGGTTTACGGGGAGTTTTCGCGGGTTTTGTTAATTATGCGATTAGGGTATTTAAACATAATCGTCATTGTTTTAATTCACTTTTACCAAAACCTAAAACCTGTTTAAGAGAGAAAGCAGTCAGTCATCTTCCTAATCGCATCCTTAACATTCCTGAGTTCGACGGTCGATTCGTATCATAGTTCGTGTCGTTGGATTCCTTGCGTCAAGGGTAAGCTTTTAATATAATTTATATAATGTTTTGCTAGGTTTGGTCAAACCCTAATTTGGGATTTGGGGGTTTTATGAATAGTAAGTAATTGGTAGTCTTTATATGTTATATGTTAGGAGGAGAATTCATAGAAGAGGCGTTTTGAGACAAAATTGTAGATACCGTCTGCGTGTTGTGCTTTCCGGGTAGGATTTCCTACTCGCATTAGTCCCATAATGGGATATTGGTGATGTCTTTGTAGTTAGTTATTTGATATGATGATTGTGATTGTGATTGTGATTGTGGTTGTGTTTGTTGATGGCTCTCGAGATGCGTTCTCGGCTGAGTGGGGTCACTTGCGGGAGTGATCTCACGCCCTAGTTTCGCCCTTCGTGGAACCCGCCACGAAAGGGGATGTGCACATTAATGGACAGGGTTATCGCTCGTACGATGAGCGGGGCTTAGGTGGGAACGGCTGCGTCCCCCATCGGCGCGGGGGTCCAAAGGATGGACGGTCGATTTGAGATGATGGGAGTTGGTGGTGTGTGTGTGTGTGTGTGACATTTCAAATGTCTATTTGTCTTATTGTTGTTATCTATATTGATTGTGTGATTAGTACCGACCCCGGTGTTGTTTTGTAAAACTGCGGTGATCCATTCGGGGATGGTGAGCGATATTGAACAGTATAGAGATGATACTTTGGGATAGGCTGGATGGCCACGACATGACGATAGAGTCTTCCGCCGTAGTTTAGTATTTATTTACATTTCAAATTGAGAACGATTTGGAATAATGTATTGTACTTTCAATTTGGTTTCGAGGATTGTACTTATTCATTAAATTACTTATAATAAATGTTGTTTCTATTTTGTCTATTTGATTATCATACCTCGGGCAACCGAGATGGTGATGTCTTCATACCTGAGTGGTCCTGGTAAGGCACTCGGAGTATGGGGGTGTTACAAATGGTATCGAGCGACGATCCCGAAACCCGTAACCAATGAACTTAATGAACATAGGGAGTCAATTAAAATGAACCCGGGTAAAAGTTGTAGGAGCTAGTGCAAAGGCTTGGGAGACGTCCTAAAGTCGCGGGGTCGCCCTACAACTTTGAACCGGTCACATGGGAAAGTGTTTGTCGAGTCATCTGTATGTTTGATTAACGTGTGCAACAAAGTGATGAAGTGTGTTGATTGTTTGGTGTTGAAATAGGAAGTTGAGCAAGTGAAAGGATATGATATGTTGAACATGTTAGTGAGATGATAACATGTTGAATGATTTACAATGTGGCTTTAATAGCATGATGAATTGATCTTGTTGATAGTAGAATAGATGCGTAGCATATTTATTCTGATAGCATGTGATTTTATAAAGTTAGCATGTTAGTATACGACATAATATGCGGGTAGCTCTTACGTGTTGGGGTACTTGATCGAGTAAGGCTGACTCGATCGGGTAGGTTTTGGCGATTTTGAGTCCAGAATCGAGTTTTGGGGCACTCGATCGAGTAACTAGGGGTACTCGATCGAGTAGGGGGTCACTCGATCGAGTAGCCTAGATACTCGATCGAGTGGGTTAGAGATCAGAAGGTCTGTTTGGTTCTGGAGTTTGGGTACTCGATCGAGTACATGGGGGCACTCGATCGAGTAGCCTGTTACTCGATCGAGTGGGTTTGGATACTCGATCGAGTAGGTTCTGGGCAGCGCGTTTTCGTGTTTTGAGGCTTAGTACGCGTGTTTATGTTTATCCCTTTCTTATATAGCTTCAAGATGCCGCCCAAGAGAAATGCTTTGTACGCGAGAGCTGAGGTTATGACTACGGATGACATCGTCAAGATGTTAGAGCACCAGACGCTCTTACGAGACCCCGAAGAGAGTGAATGAGGACAAGGATAAGAGTAAGGAGAAGGAGGTTGACCATGCTAAAGTCGGCCTCTATATTGCGAGGTTTAACCCGAAGGAGTAAGGGAGTTGAGGAACCTAACCATCTTGATAGTTGGTGAGGAGATGGAGAACATACTAGATTTAGTTCGCTGTCCCGATGAGATGAGAGTGGATCAGCCGCATTCTATCCGAGGGAGGCAGTGGCAAATGGTGGGATTCAGTGAAAGTGAGTGCCAAGGAGATATATACCAACCATGGGTTACCCGCTATACCTTGGGAGGAGTTTCGTAGGGTCGTGAGGAAGGAGTTCGTACTTAACATGTGAGGAGTAAGTTGAGAGAGGAGTTCGACAAGTTTAAGATGACGGTGAGATGTCGTGGGCCGAGTACTACAGCGAGTTCAATGAGAAATCCGGATATCTTTGAGGACATGGGTTTGAGTGAGGAGAATCTGGCTTTGAGGTTTGAGAGAGGGCTAACCACGAAGATTATGGATAAGTTACCCGTGGGAGTCCTTACCGATGTGAAGGAAGCGTATGAGAGGGCGGGAGAGCCGAGAGGCTAGTGGAGATGGCTCAGGAGAGGTCGGGTGGAGAGAAGAGGAAGTCCGAGAGCGAGGGTGGTGGCCAATCTAATTTCAAGAAAGGCAACCACAATCAATCTAAGGGATTTTCTTCTCGGGTCCGGGTTTAGTCTTTGGAACTTCCTTTGGGCGAGGTCGTGGGAGTGTGAGCAATAGGCCGGGGAGTGACTGCTTTGGTTGTGGTGGCGTAGGCCACAAGAGACATGAGTGCACGAGTGCACCGGATCCTTTCGGAGACTGCGCGCAGAGCTTTGCGAGCAAATGCACTACCGGGATCATGGCCAAACCGGGAGGTCGAGCTACCAGAGTGGAGGCAACCGCAACGGCGGTAATTCTTATCAGAAGACACCGATGAACAACAACAACAACAATCAAGGGTCGGTGCTAAGCCGACCGCATCGCCTAGTATCTTGTCCAGGGAGGTGGGCAGAAGACCAATGGCAAGTTGTTCATGATGGACAAGAAGGCAAACCGAGGAGGATGCGCATGTTATCACCGGTACATTCCTTGTTAATGGTATTCCTACGTTTGTTTTGTTTGATTCGGGGCTTCTCGGTCATTTCTGTCTTCGAGTCATGTAAAACAGTTGGGTTTGAGAGTGTATGAGTCTTTTAGGGAGCAAGTTTTCATACCTTCAGGTGAGTCTGTATCGTGTGGGAGGTTGTTTAGAGATGTATCTTTGATAGTTGGGCAAGTCGATTTCCCTGTAGACTTGCTAGAGTTTCCTTTTAATGGTTTTGAGATGATAGTTGGGATGGATTGGTTAGGAAAGTATAAAGCTAAGATAGACTGTCATCAAAAGAAAGTGTCCCTAAGAGGTCCTAGGGGTGTAAGTGTGTCTTACCGTGGGTTTCTAGTCAAACCCAAAGTTAAGTTGATTGCAAATTGTCACCTTGAAGTCGTATCGGAGGAAGGGATGTCCTCTGATTTTGTGCCATGTGAGAGATGACCGGATAGAGAGCCCTAGCAGCTGATGAAATACCAAAGGTGGTGGGAGAGTTTGCGAGATGTCTTTCCGAGAGGAGATTCCGGGGTTGCCACCGAAGAGGGAGATAGATTTCACCGTTGAGTTGAAGCCGGGGACGGGGCCAATCTCTAAGGCACCGTACCGTATGGGTCCTAAGGAGATGGAGGAACTTAGGAGACAGTTGGATGATTTGATAGAGAAGGGGTACATTAGACCAAGTGTATCGCCTTGGGAGCACCGATTCTGTTCGTGAAGAAGAAAGATGGGAGTTTGAGGTCGTGCATAGATTGTCGGGAGCTGAACCGTGTGACGATAAAGAACAAGTACCCTTTGCCAAGGATAGATGACCTGTTTGATCGGTTGAGTGGTGCAACAGTCTTTTCTAAGATTGATTTGAGGTCGGGGTACCATCGGTGAAGATTAGAGATGTGGACATACCAAGACACTTTCACGTCGAGGTATGGCCATTATGAGTATGTGGTGATGCCATTTGGGTTGTCCAATGCGCCGGCGGTGTTTATGGATTTGATGAATAGGATCTTGAGCAGTTCTTGGATCAGTTTGTAGTAGTGTTTATCGATGACATCTTAGTCTACTCTAAGACTAAGGAGGAGCATGAGGAGCATCTGAGGATCGTGTTGCAGACTTTGAGAGATCATGAGTTGTATGCTAAGCTGTCCAAGTGTGAGTTTTGGTTGGAGAAAGTTGCCTTCCTGGGGCATGTAATCTCTAAAGATGGGGTAGTGTGGATCCTGGCGAAGATTGAGGCGGTGACAAAGTGGGAAGCACCAAAGAACGTTCTTGAGGTGAGGAGTTTCTTGGGTTGTTCACCGGATACTACAAAGGTTCGTGAAGGATTTCTCCAAGATAGCTAGACCAATGACGGCGTTGATGAGGAAAGAGAACAGGTTTCGTTGGGATGAGAGTTGTGAGACGGCGTTCCAAACCTTAAAGGAGCGTTTGACCACGGCTCTGTCTTGGCATTACCTCGAAGGGAGCGAGAATTTCGAGGTCTATACGGATGCCTAAGAATGGGTTAGGATGTGTGTTGATGGAGAATGGTAAAGTGATTGCCTATACTTCTAGGCAGTTGAAGCCTTATGAGGAGAACTACCCTACTCATGACCTGGAGTTGGGTGCAGTGGTGTTTGCTCTCAAGATTTGGAGGCACTACCTTTATGGAGCAATCTTTAAGGTATTTTCTGATCACAAGAGTCTCAAGTACATCTTCACGCAAAAGGAGTTGAACATGAGACAGAGGAGGTGGATGGAGCTGATTGGTGATTATGACATGGAAATCATCTACCATGAAGGGAAGGCCAATGTTGTTGCTGATGCTTTGAGTAGAAAGAGTGTACATTCCTTGTGTACGCTCTATCTTTGATGAAGGCGAGGATGAGGTAGCGAGCTTTGGGATTCATATGATGCGAAAAGGGGATGCTATGGGGGATATGACAAGACACATGGAGTTTTATGATGATATTCGAGGTAAACAGGCTTTGGATCCTAAGATAGTGGAGTGGAGAGTCGGAGTAGAGAAAGGACAAAGTGTCCCTGTTTTCCATTCGTACAGATGGTAGCTTGAGTTTTGATGGTAGGTGGTGTGTTCCTAATGACGAGGAGTTGAAAAAGACAATCATGACAGACGCGCATTGCCCACCATATTCATGCATTCGGTGGAGACAAGCTTTACAAAGATTTGAAGAAAACGTTTTGGTGGCCTGGGATGAAGAAAGAGATAGCTGAGTTTGTGTCCCGTTGTTTGACATGCCAGAGAGTTAAAGGGGAACAGAGAAGACCACAAGGTAAGGTTCAGTCCTTGGAGGTGCCTGAGTGGAAGTGGGAATCCATTTCCATGGATTTTATTGTGGGTTTGCCGAAGAGTCAACAAGGTAACAACATGATTTGGGTGATAGTGGATCGTCTGACCAAGTCAGCTCACTTTGTTCCAATGAAAGATACATGGACTAAGGCACAACTGGCTATGGCCTATCGAAAGAACGTGCTTAAGTTACATGGAGTCCCTAAGGACATAGTGTCTGACAGAGATGCGAGGTTTATATCAAGGTTTTGGAAGGAGTTGCAGGAATCGTTGGGAACAGCTTTGAAGATGAGTACAGCATTTCATCCTGCGACAGACGGGCAGACTGAGAGAACAATCAAGACTCTTGAGGATATGTTGCGAGCTTGTGTGATGGATTTTGGTGGTAGCTGGGAGCAGAGGTTGGACTTGATAGAGTTTTCTTACAACAACAGCTATCACACTAGTATTGGTATGGCACCGTTTGAGGCTTTGTATGGGAGGAGATGTAGGAGTCCGATCTGTTGGGACGATAGTCTTTGAGGCATGGTTTTAGGACCAGAGATGGTACATGAGATGGTGGAACAGATTAAGATGATTAGAGAACGTATGAGAGCAGCGGCCCGGGGATCGACGAGAAGAGTTATGCAGATCTACATCGTCGGGACATAGAGTTTCAGGTTGGGGACAAGGTTCTTCTGAAAGTGTCTCCTATGCGTGGGGTTATGAGGTTTGGGAAGAAAGGCAAGCTAAGTCAGAAGTTTATAGGGCCTTATGAGATCTTAGAGCGAGTCGGGGAAGTGGCTTATCGTTTGGCTTTACCGGCTGCGTTGGAGAGAGTGCATAATGTGTTTCATGTATCGCAGCTGCGGAAGTATGTGAGTGACCCGTCACATGTGTTGGAGGCAGAGAGCTTAGAGCTGGATGAGTCTTTATCATATCTTGAGGTACCTAAGCAGATCCTAGACCGAAAGGTTAGAAAGACTAGGGGTGGTGAGACAGTTTTGCTCAAGATCCTTTGGTCTAACCACGAGACCGAGGAAGCTACATGGGAGGCAGAGGATATAATGAAAGAGCGTTACCCTTGTCTTTTTGATCAGGTATGTGTGGTTACGGGGACGTAACCTTGTTTCTTTTAGGGGGGTAGGAGATGATCGCGAGCAGTTTCTAAGAGTTTTATACACCTTTTTATATGTTGTGTCGGTAGGTTGTCGGGATGAGTTGGGTAAGTAGCGTGCTTTAGATTGAGTTTTGTTTTGGTTGTTGAGTCGGGAATGTTTTGGAGTACCTTTGTTTTAGTAGTGGTTTGAACTTCGGGGACGAAGTTCCTTTTAAGGAGGGAAGACTGTAATACTCCGTATTTATAAGTCTTGGGGTACTCTATCGAGTAGCCCTTACTCTGTCGAGTAAGGGTATGTTGCGAGAATAAAATAGTTTCGACTGTTGGGCACTCGATCGAGTAGTGGGGCACTCGATCGAGTAGGGGTACTCGATCGAGTACCTTGGGTACTCGATCGAGTGTCCCATTTACGGGGAGTTTTCGCGGGTTTTGTTAATTATGCGATTAGGGTATTTAAACATAATCGTCATTGTTTTAATTCACTTTTACCAAAACCTAAAACCTGTTTAAGAGAGAAAGCGATCATCATCTTCCTAATCGCATCCTTAACAATTCCGGAGTTCGGGCGGTCGATTCGTATCATAGTTCGTGTCGTTGGATTCCTTGCGTCAAGGGTAAGCTTTTAATATAATTTATATAATGTTTTGCTAGGTTTGGTCAAACCCTAATTTGGGATTTGGGGTTTTATGAATAGTAAGTAATTGGTAGTCTTTATATGTTATATGTTAGGAGGAGAATTCATAGAAGAGGCGTTTTGAGACAAATTGTAGATACCGTCTGCGTGTTGTGCTTTCCAGGTAGGATTTCCTACTCGGTATTAGTCCCATAATGGGATATTGGTGATGTCTTTGTAGTTAGTTGTTTGATATGATGATTGTGATTGTGATTGTGATTGTGGTTGTGTTTGTTGATGGCTCTCGAGATGCGTTCTCGGCTGAGTGGGGTCACTTGCGGGAGTGATCTCACGCCCTAGTTTCGCCCTTCGTGGAACCCGCCACGAAAGGGGATGTGCACATTAATGGACGGGGTTATCGCTCGTACGATGAGCGGGGCTTAGGTGGGAACGGCCGCGGTCCCCCATCGCGGGCTGGTCCAAGTGGACGGTCGATATTGAGATGATGGGGAGTTGGTGGTGTGTGTGTGTGTGTGATTCAAATTGTCTATTTGTCTTATTGTTGTTATCTATATTGATTGTGTGATTAGTCGACCCGGTGTTGTTTTGTAAAACTGCGGTGATCCATTCGGGGATGGTGAGCAGATATTGAACAGGTATAGAGATGATACTGGGATAGCTGGGATGGCCACGACATGACGATAGAGTCTTCCGCTGTAGTTTAGTATTTATTTACATTTCAGTTGAGAACAGACAGTTTGGAATAATGTATTGTACTTTCAGTTTGGTTTCGAGGATTGTACTTATTCATTAAATTACTTATAATAAATGTTGTTTCTGTTTTGTCTATTTGATTATCATACCTCGGGCAACCGAGATGGTGATGTCTTCATACCTGAGTGGTCCTGGTAAGGCACTCGGAGTATGGGGGTGTTACAAAACCACTATAGCCAAAAAGACAAATAGAATCTCTTTTCTATAGGCCTCAATTGAACCGTTTAAATAGGGCATGGACTAGCTCCAAAGGAATCGTTCTATTCCATAGAACTCCATAGGAGTTGTTCTATGTCATACGGAGTATAAAATTAGCATCTTTAAATTCCTAACATACCTATGTATGATTTCTTGTGAAGAAATATGAATAGAGGTAATGATTAGTCAAAATATGTTTTGATAATATCTTCTATGCATCCACGGTTCAAAAGTCTTATTGCTCAAACTAAACACTTGTCATCAAGCACTTAAGTTGTTAAAAACATGACAATATTAAATTGGTAAATTAATTTGTTAGAAATTTTGATTAACCAAATACCACAATAGAGTTAACCCTTGTGAAGGATTAACAAGGAATTTAAATGAAGATAAGTCTTCATCAAATAGAAATTCTTGAAGTCAGTGGGAGCAATAAGAAGTAAGTACCTATCTTAATTGTTAAGGATAGAAGTAGGCTCGAAAGAGAAGGTGTTAGACACTAAACTAGAGACAAACCCCAAATAAGTAAAGATCAAGGAAGTTGGTCGTGTGACTCCAACATATTCCTTCGTGAATATCTATGACATTGACATTGCATTCTTGCCAATTACCACATCATGAGTATTTGATACAAATTTGTGGATTTCATCATAATATTTGGCATTATCGTGTGACGACTAGCAAGAATAAGTTCAGAAATTTGTATGAATGGAACTAGGGTAGTTGCCATTTCATCCATGAACATATGAATGTTGTAGTGTACTCATTTTAGTTTTGTATTTAGAAATATACCTCAATAATTGTTATGATGTACACTAACTCTAAATAAGAATATAATTCAAGTTTTTGAATAAAAACAAAGGGGTTCACTATTATGCAATTAAAACAAGCGTTGTGCCCTTACATACCACGATTAAGTTTATGGTGAGACCGTACAAATCAGGTAATTATATTCAAACTAGAAATAAATGTCATATATACAAGACTCAAGTTGGTGACCTCAATCATTTCTCAATTCTCGATTGAAAATCGCATTGAGAAACTAGTTTTGACTAGTCTCCCAAAACATTTGATTGGGAATCTTTTGGTGTGTGCGAATCTTGTATTCAAAGCAAGATAATTCATGACTTTTTCTTGAAAAGGATTATGAATAGAGCAAGATATTCGCCCTATTTACACTTTGAAGTGTATTGTCGAATACAATTTCAATCAGAAAAGGTTATTAATTCTTCATCTCTTTTACCAACAAACTAGGTTGATACTTGGTATCCACTTAATGAGGTAAGAAGAGAAATTCTTTGAATAAGTTCAATGAATGGTTAAAAAGTATCAAAACCTAGAGATTATAAAATGGGAAACAATAAAGTGAAGACTTTTATCTGCACCAAAAAGAGTGTGATATGGTATCACAAGTTCATTTTCATTACGACATGATTGAATCTTTACAATATAGTTGTAGGTAGTTTCTGTTATAAAATTTGTCTGGCATTTTAATTTTTCCACTAAAACAAAACATGGTTAAAGCAATCATCTACTTTTCATATGAGATATGGTTAGGCATGGTACCTAAATTGTCGCTTGTTTCGATCGTAAACACGTGCTCTCTCTTCCTACATGATCACGAGAACAAAGGGTTTGTGGCTCGTGATGTTGTATATTAAAGAAAAGAGGATCATTTCTTAAAGACAGAGAGGGAGAAAATGTTCAAGAGCCACAAAGTGAAGATAAGACGTAGGAAAGTGGTCTTTCTTGGTCAAAATCAGTAAATATTGATTCGAAACCTAAGTGGACAGGAGTAAATATTGATTCAAAACCTAAGTGGACAGGAGTCATGTTATTTTTGAAAGTAACAAACCTGTAACTTATTAAGATGCTTTATCTAGTTTCAACTCCGCAAAAGTCCGAACTGAACATAAACATTAAGATGTTTTCATAACTTGGTTGATTGGTGGTAAGAGGTTTACACCAACTGCAACGCTTCGTTAAATTCGGATTTCTTAATATTATTTGACTGTTGGATTTTAAAATCATCTTGCATGAGTTTTGTAAATCGCAACTATCCTAAGGTAGGATGCGAACTTAACAAGAAATTTTAAGTAGAAGTCAAGGAGTTGAATGGTATGTTTCAGTCATGTAATAAACCCTTCTCGATTTGTCGAGTAGTTTTGTTTATACATGAAGTTAGTGGGAGTACGGTGTTATTATTAGTCTTATATGTGAATGACATATTGATCACTATGAGTGATGAAAGACTTAGGAGAAGAATAATACATCTCTAAGATATCCAGTTCGATGGATATTAGCATAAAGTTAATATTCTTATGTTAATAAGAATCTTGACAAGTTCAAAAGTATTAAACATGAAGAAATTGAATCCATTTACTTCCGCTGCTGGATTAATTTATTATGCTAAGATGTATCTCTATTCTTATACTTCGTATACTTAGAGTATGACGAGAAATTAAAATCGAATCTTTGTGAAAGTCAATATATAGCCATATAGTCTATCCATTAGTACTCAAAAAGCACTAATGATATGTCTTCTATGTCTCATATGTTGATAACATATTATTCATTGAGAATGATGGACCAATGCTCTCCTCCGTGAAGGAGGGATTGGGAGACTAGGAAGAGATTCAAAGCATCTTTAATATCCGAATCTATAAGTGATATATACGAGAGGATAAGTGTTTAGAATAATTGTTGGATTTATGTGCAATGAGTTACACAAAAACCATATTCTAAACACACAAGGATGGTTGGAGAACCATCTTGGCTATAATTTTTGAGGAGTAAATTTGAGTAATATACAACGGAAGTCATATTGTCAACTGATCATCATTTATCAGTAACGATTGGCTCACTAGAGTTTGACGTTACTGTCGTTTGACGATGGTGATTGGTTGATCCCTTGAATACACTTGCAACTGTGAGATATGCAAAAAGGATGAATCCCACACACTGTGAGGACAGTGGGAGCTATCCTAAGGCAAGATGGCCTATGTCTAGATTGGATCTAGACACGTGCTCAAAAGGTTTTATAATACAAGATTATAGATAACAAAGGAAAATAGTATATAATGAGGTTAAGTAAGGTGCAAGATGTTGCTAAGACTTGTTAACCAAGGCCTTATCATAGGCTTAACATGATAAGTCATGCCATTTCAATTGAATTAAAATATACGATTATATACAAAATTGAATATGGATTATAAATTATGTAGTAATTGATATTGTATTAATTTTACATATGTGATAATCGCATTTATCGTTTGAGTTTCTTTAAACTCATCCATTACTTTGTTACATCCTAATGGGTTGTTGAGACAATATTGAACCTCATTAAAGTGAACTGGATTAACATAGTATTCGCCCCTAGTTACTTACATGAGGTGACGTCTCCAAGTAACTGGAGTGTGAGTCGATTGATGGCTAGTTCAAAAGTCATAGGGTCATAAGGGATGACTAGTCGATCACATAGGCAGACTGTATGAGACACTCTGTCGGGCAGTGACCGCTTATATAGTTCTGGTAATTTTTATATAGCCTGGTCGTTGCGAGAGCTACTATAGTATTCTTTTGAGTCAATTCTTAGACTAAAGACTGTTCGCCCAAGGTGGCACAGTTTCTAAGTGACTTTGATTTATGCTCTACGACTTTCGTAACTGAGGTCAAATGGGAATCTTTTGGGTCATGATGATCTGTGGCTATTCGAAGGGAACAGTGCGATAAGAATTGTCCACCCCTTGTCAGGGTTATTTAAAATCTCAATGCCACTCGAGGAGTAGTGAACTGAAAATGCGTGGCCACGCTCGGAAGGTATCCACGGTAGATAATTCCGGTCAGACAGTTACTCTCCAAATCGAGGAAACCACTCAAGATATGATCAAATGCAAGTAAAACCTGCAAGACACATTGCATTGAGTGGGAGATGATGTAATAGGACAAGAAAATTGGTGACGCACACTTGTCTCGGACAAGTGAGAGATTGTTAGAGTAAGTGTCCTCAACAATAGTGCGATCACATGATTAAATCTCATAATAAGAATACGGAGGGTATGATTCAATTATATTGTCAACTGATCAACATTAATCGGTAATGATTGGCTAACTAGAGTTTGACATTACTGTCGTTTGACGCTGGTGATCAGTTGATCCCTTCGGTCACACCTATAGGATGACGCACAAATGGAAAAGTAATTATTTGTATTTGATACAAGTTAATTAATCCCTTATATATATATTGAGTTATGTGAGTTAAATATTTAATATGAGTTTGGAACTCATAAATATAAATGAGATTTATATATATTTTGAGGTAGAGGTTGTAAGTTAATTATATTTACAACAAGTTGTAAATTAATTAAAATGGGCATCGTAGTACCCATTAATTGATGTGATGACGATAAAATATACTCAACAAGTTGAGCATATATACATCGGCCGTTAATTTGTCACATAACTGTTATACGACAAATTAAATATTTAATTATGCGCAATAATTAAACACGAGGTTAATAAGCATTTATCGGACAATTGTCGAAAACCGAAATGGATCCTACAAGCCCCCATAACCGGTTTTAAGAGGGTATAGGGAGTCCATTGGTTTTTGTCTTCTTGTGTTTGGAAGATGCTAAAGACACAATGATGATTAACCTTATTAATCACACCTAGCTAGCCTACTACCTACTAAGCATGGGAATAAAATAAGAAAAAGAAAACCCACTCACCTTAGATGGTGGTGCCGGTTTTGGGAGCCATAAAAATGGGTCATTGTGGCTCATTTTTACTCTCTTAGTTTTTGCAATTTTTCACTAAAAATTCTCTCTAAAACCTCACATATTAATATGATGATATTAATCTAATATTACTAGTGTAGTAATAACATTATTAGGGGTATATTACTACAACTATCTAGTTAATATTTCTAGTAATCTTTGTGCTAGTCTTGGGTGTTCACTAAAGGAGGTATTCTAATTTGAATACTCGGTTTTGGAAGATCATCCATTCTAATTTTAGCTCAAGAACAAGTGAAGGTAGGAGACCTTACTTGTGCCCAAAATTCCGGTTCTTACAACAATGTAAAGAAATTTGTTTTCTTCCAAATCTCTTTATTTTGTTATATATGCATGTACTAAATCCTCCACTAGTTTAATGAGTTAATTAGTTTCATTATTAGAAGAATCTAATAAAATGGTTTATGGAACTTTCATTTTTATATTATGTCCAAGTGATGTTTATAATTTTTATATAAAAACTTATACATCTCATTTAGCAAAAAAGTAACATAATTTTTTGGGTTTTTCTACAAGGTAACCCTGTGTTTTTTTGAATTCTAGCTGGTAACACTTCGTTTTTCCACCACCCACACGGTAACCAAGTGATGTTTATAATTGCTAGCATTAGAATATAGTATCATATTATTTGCACATATTTTAATTATGATAAGAAGTTAAAAAAAATGTACTATACGATTATTAATAAATAGTATAGTATTTGCTTATTATTAAACCGGGTTCGATGTCGAATTAGGTGCGAAAAAGATGGTGTATTTCTAAGTATATTGTTTGTCCCACATTGAAAAATAATGTAGGTGTGGTAAATATACTATATATAAATAGTTGAATTGTCCCACATTAGAATATTATCATGAGGTGAGGTATTACATGATTATAAATAAGAGTCATATTTGAAGTTTAGGGGTATCAACCCAAAATCTTTTGAATCGCTTAAATATTATCTTAGAGAGTTCTTATAAAAGTTTGTATTAACGGCAAACCTTAGTTACAACAATACCATACAAATATTAATCACGTAGATATTTATAAAAGAAATTATATATTACTATATTAGTGATAATCTCTGCACTAAAATAGAAAATTTTAAGACAATGTTTATAATGTTTATTATACTATATTAGTGATATTATAAAAGCGATTATATATTACTATATTAGTGATATTCTAATTTTTATATAAAAGCGATTATATATTACTATATTAATGATATTATAATATTTATTTTAAGATAATCGATAGTATAATAACTTTATTTAAGACAAAATCATAATTAAAAAAATAAAATGGGTGCTAAATATACATAAATTGGTTATTAATGTGTCATATATAATGATAATCTCTGCACTAAAATAGAAAATTTATGAATTATAATACAATCAAGTGTTGGATAAAAAGATCTTAAATCCACAAACAAATCAATAATGAGCTTTTTCACTTTGATAAATAGTAAAATTAAATCTTTTTAACTTTTAAATATAGGTAATTATTATGCCTCATTACATTTGAGTATCTAAAATAAATCATAATTTTTAACCATTAATCAAAATCGCACCAGAAAAAAAAAATATTTTGCATTTGTTTATACATTTTATTGCTCCCTCAATTACATCTTAAAAGTCGTGTTAGGAAAAAAAATGTAATTTAAGTCATATCATTTGTACATATTTTAATTATGACAAAAAATGGAAAAAAAAGCGTACGAATATAAATAGATAGCATAGTATTTTCTCATTATTAAATCGGGTTGGATATCGAAATAGGTGCAAAAAAGATGGTGTACTTTTTCGTGTGTTATTTGTCCCACATTGAAAAATAATATAGGTGTGGTAAATATACTACATATAAATAGTTGAATTGTCCCACATCAGAAAATTATCATAAGGTGGGGTGATCCTAAAAATTAATTTAGGAAAGTATCATAAATAATATTTTCTGATGTAAAAAATAAAGTGAAAAATCTTTTAACTATTATAATATTTATTTCCTATATTATATTCAAGTGGTGTTTCTAATTTTTATATAAAAACTTTTACATTTTATTTGGCAAAAAAAATATCGTTAAAAAAATTATGAAAATAACATAATTTGATTCGTGGTGAAAATGCTATCATTAGCGAATAGATTTCATATAATTTGTACATATATAAAATTATGTACTTCTTAGTATGTTATATGTCCCACATTGAAAAATAATGTAGAATTATATAAAAATAATAGAATTATCACACATCGAAAGATTAACATAAGATGTGGTGGTCTTATGAATATAAATATGAGGCATCCTTGGAACTTAGGTATAAACCCAACATCTTTTGCGTCTCTTAAATAAGATGTTTTGACTTTTGATCATATCTAAATAAATGATTAGACATAAGATATAAATAGTAAGACCTAATAACCATTTTTTTGTAACTAAGTTAATTACCCTGTTGCAGCGCACGAGCATCCAAACTAGTAACATAATAAAGTAAAATTTTAAGTGAAAATTAAAATATTTTCATGCTTAGTAAAACAATCATTCATATCACGTAAGGAAAATGAGATGGCGCCACCCGGTGATACTGAAATTCGGCGCCACCGAGGATATAATTGTAAATTACATCGTTAAATTCACTTTCCTCCAATGAAATTTGAATTTTAGAACATTTACTAATAAGGGGTAGTTTGGGAATATAAAAAAATCCTTTCAAAAAACAAATTAGCTGTCAATTTTTACAATCTTGTTGGCATTTGCTTGATTTTCTCTAACAAACTATTTCTTTCTTTATTATTTTACTCTACATTTATAATTTATTTATTTGATGACAAATGATAGTTGATAAATATGATTAATATGAACTTACCCCAATCCATACAGATGAACTACAAATATGATTATAGTCCAATGTGAGTATTGTCTAATGAAAACTACGGAGTATTATATACGAAAGTAAATCAATCAAATTCTACAACAATACTAAAAGTAGGATTAATGAGCAAAATATTTAAACAATTCTGGAAACATTGTATCAAAATTTCACAATGAAGTTGTTCAGCAATATACTTTCTTATACTTATAAATTTCTTATGTTTTTTTGTTGATCAGTTGTGTTGAATTTTCAATTTTGATTTTTGCTTTTTAAATTCACGAAAAACTGTACACAAAATTATACGGAGTAACGATCTAAGAAAATGGGCAAAGGTTAGGTAACTCTTAGATACATTTTTGTTTTAGTTGGGATTTTACTTCTAACTCAAGAATAACGTATGAGTATTACGGTCTTACCCTTAAGAGTTTGGCGGGAAATCAAAAACGAATTCTTATTTTTTTTATTTATATTAGAGTGGTGCTGAAATTCAGTATCACCCGGTGGCGCCCTATCGTCATCCTATCCCGTAATTGCGACTCTTAACTTCGGCTCAGTCATATTTCCAAATTACAATTTGGAGAACCATGACTCGATGAGGAAGTGGCCAGACTGGCCATTACAGATGATTGATCGGTACGGATGCAATCGCCAAACTTACCACAAATATAATACTCCCTCCTATTCTAGATAAACCTCCCTATTCATGGGGGGCACTAGAATTAAGGAGAGGGATTAAAATAAGGTAAATTATTGTAATGGGGTTTGGTAATTAGAGAGAGGGAAGGTATTGTGGGGGTATTATTGTGGGTAAGATGATTAAAATAAGTATTATTTTGGGGTGAGTTGATTAAAATAAGTATTGTTGTGGGTGAGGTGGGGTATTGTTGTGGGGTAAGGTGATTAAAATAAGTATAAAATTTTACTAAATAAGAAAATATGGAAGGTATTGTGAATATATGAAAAAGGAAAGAGGGAACTTTATGTAGAATAGGAGGGAGTATATGACATACAATAACAACGTGAAAACCTAGCCATATTGACCGTTGCAAATACCATGTCATTTGGTCGAACTACGCGTTAATTAACCATGCATGACTGATCTTTTGACATTTTTGTCTATGTTGTACCTGTACGGACTATTTTCTTCAGTTTCTAATTTTTTATGGGATTTTTCTTTGACTTTTATCTATATACATAAATTAAAGAAAGAGGAGATTAATAAAATATAAATAGTGTAAAAATTGAGTGAAAGGAGTTGATGAATAAGCAATGACGTTTGGTCTCCTTCCGCGCTTGGCAACATGCAAAACATCCGTACCTCCATGGATTCTATATAATTTAACAATTGGTCTCCCTTGTGACGGGTTACCATTTGTGGCGGATATTTTGTGAGTTAAAATGGTAACAAAATGGGTTAGTGGAGAAAGGGGACCACATGAATAGTGTTGCAGAGAGAGAAAAAGTGGGGTACTTTGTGAGGTAAAATGGTATCCGTCACTCAAGAGTGACGGATATGTGCCGTCACAAACAAGAATTTGTGATAATTTAATGGCGGCTCTATCTCATTAATACATGACTTCTTTAAAACAAAAGAATGTTCAAAATAAATATGTGCACTCTGTTTATTACGTTCTACTCCGTACTCCTTTTGTTAGTAAGAATCGAGAAAAAATTAAAAGGGTGTTTGGTTGGAGAAGTTCGAATGAAATTATGGAATGAATTGGATTTTAGTTATTCTTCTATTTGGTTGCCATTTTTTTGGCAAAATGTAGGCATTTATTCAATATTCCTAGGAGTTTTGAATGCCTACATAATGAGGGAGTTGGATTAGCTACTCCCCCCAGGTAGTTGACAACTCCTGTGGAATTGAACTCCTACATTCACAACCAAACGAGTTTTCCAAACTCATATGAATTTGTATATAGGAGAATAATTCACATGAATTGTATTTTTCGGTATTAATCTAATTCCTTGATGAACCAAACGAGGTCTTAAGTGTTTAGAACTCCCTCCACACACTTATATTTGCTCCATTTCAATGAAATACTCCTCACATATATGTGCGGATGAGTAATATACTACGAGTATTATACAAATAAAATTTAAGTTAGATCACTGAAATAAATAAATTGGAATGTATAACAAAGTATTAACAATCAATTTCTAATAGAACCGCTTATATTTGTTTTAAACAGTTACACAAATTCAGTTTTACTTCAAAATTACCTACGAAAAACATTGCAAATTTAGAAAGCTAAACTAATAAATAAAACACCCTAAAATGAAATTGTTAATCAAATAATTAGGACGGATGGAGAGACTAGGGAGTATGAAGGTTAGGGCAGACCACCAATTTTTTTGAGGACTTAAAGTGATGCTTACAGATTATATTGTTTACCAACAGACCTATATTTTTAAATCAATGAAAATCAAATCCCTAATTTCATGCTCAGAAGGTGGATTATTTACTATTAGGAGGACCAACCCTTATTGATAAACACAAATTCTTATTTGTGACGGCACTATTGCGTCACAACTCTCACAAGCTTGTGATCTCTTACAAGGAGCAACTAGCAAGTGAGAGGCCAACCAAGTAAGAGAGAGTTTATAAGAGATCACAAGCTTGTGACGGTTACAAATAAGACGGTCTGATTGATAAAATGAACCGTCTTTTTTTTTTGTCTAAACCGTCCGGTAATCCGAACCACATTGGGCCGACTAATCCGGATTTCGGGGCGTGTCCAAGGATTACGGTATTTAAACCCCTCCCAATCACAGTTGTGGGGGATCGATCCGCAGACCTCCCTACCAAGCACAGCCCCATGCTACCACTGCGCCAACCAATGATTGGTTAAAACGAACCGTCTTTAAACGCCCTATTTCACACACTTTCTTGTTACTCTATTTTTAGCTTTTCCTAAACTGGTCCAATTAGCCCCCACACATATCTCTCACTTTACGGCTCAAGTGCCTTCCCCGATAGTGCTAAAATTAGAACACGAGGAAAGCCAATAGTAGTACTAAATTCAATGACTTATAATTTTATAAACTATTCACTACTCTCACGTTCTTGTTACCCAAAACAACATAAATTAAATATTAAACCGCGTTTATATTTTCCAAAAATTCCCTAATAATCCCCTTCCACGTGTCCCCCCATCTCCTCTGACTACACGCTTGTTAGATTAGTTGACCCCCACTCTCCAAGAACCTCCTCACTTGGTCACTTTACTCAATGACTATATATACCCAAATTTAAAACACTTCACTAACACCTTCTCAACACTTCTTCAACACACCAACAAATATTTGTACCAATATACACACACCCACACCAACAATATGGCTAAGAAATCGTCTAGCAGTCAACAAGTACAACAAAATAAAGACGATTCCTCCTCATCGTCTAAGTATAAGGGAGTGCGTAAGAGGAATTGGGGTAAATGGGTGTCCGAGATTCGACTCCCAAATAGTCGTGAAAGGATTTGGTTAGGATCATATGATGCCCCGGAAAAGGCCGCACGCGCTTTTGACGTTGCCCAGGTTTGCTTACGTGGCAAATTGGCCAATCTTAATTTTCCTGATAACCCGCCTCAAATTGCTGGGGGTCAGTCTATGACCCCCTCTGAAATACAAGCTGCTGCAGCTAGGTTTGCAAACCTAATTGCAGTAGCTCAAACAAACTGTTCAGAACAAGAGCTGAGAGCTGAGTCTGACAATCGAACTGAGTCCATGATTTCTTACTCACCGACGATTTCGGATGGGACGGTACAAATGGATAGTGAGATAATGGGAGTAGAACAAAATTTTTACGAGGAATTGAGTTTAAGTGGGGCACTTGGTTCGGGTAATTACGGTTCCGAATTCGGGTACCTAACCGGATTCGAGGATTATACGGCATCTGAATATTACACAACGTTACAACCAGATAATTATGAGTATGGTGGGGAGTCTATTTATGATGCCTCACTTTATCACGACTCGTGCCTTTGGAATTTCTAAAATATATTATGGGACATATATTAATTAAATTAAATTAGTTATTAGTGAGAATGTGAGGCGGGGGTAGAATTTTTGGAACAATTTTTACTCACCAAGATCTTCCCGGGAAATTAGTAGTATATTGAGTTACATGCAATTTTTGGAGAAAAGTTGGTATAAAATAATATGTATTGAAATGTAAAAGAAGCTAACTTGTTACTCGATTTACTTCAATTTAGGCTATAGCTACATTATTACAAAATCATGATTCACTTTTTTTGTCCCGTTCTTAATACTTTCTCAAATATTCTCAAATAAAAATATTATTATACCTCGTTTTAAAAGTGACTAACTATTATCTTTTATACTTGTATTTGGTTCAATGAACCATCTAAAATTTTATAGTAGCACAATCGAGTGAGATTGCAATATTTATTTATTTTTGTTCCTAAAGTGTACAATAACACAGTAATTAAACATAGCACTATAAACTTTGGAAGGACTAGACACTGTCATCCCATCCAATTTATCATCATACTTACATCTCATATGATAATGGATTATTTAATGAGAATACTCCAAACTATTGGGGTCATTCTCAAAATACTCCAAACTATAATTTAACTACCAATATTATCAACTATTGCACCCCTTCACTTTTAATAGAATTGGCTTTGATTAAACCTATAATAGTAGGTAACAAGATCACCCTTTTCTCCTTATTGATGATCTTCATCTCCTTCCTCTTCCTTACCCTTAAAAATCCAGAAAAACCCAGAAAACCCACTTCTAATTACCAACAAATCAATCAAAAATACACAAAAACCCTAATTAACCTAATTCAAAATATCAAATCGGAACTACTTTAAAAACAAATTACAAAGAGCCCTAAATCACGCTTATCGTTTTCAATCTTTCTGCAAATATCCCCAACAACTCATTGGGGTTGGCGATATCGACGCCGCAACGAAGCTTCTTCGCTTTAACGCTCCTATATTGCTCAATCATCGCCTCAGTTCCACCATTAATATCAATAAAGACTGACTTAGCATGTCGGGAATAAGGGAGGACAAAGTAGCTTAAAGGTCCTCGATTAGATGTGCTAAAGCAGTTTCTGAATCAGCATTCTCACTCAAAAAGGGGGATATTTGGTACACATGCTAGGTTCCCGGATTAAGATCCCTCCCTGTGACGGCAAAATAAAAAGATTTTTTGCATCAACCTCTTTCTCCTAGCCTCTTCGTGATCCATGATGCCAGCAGATGTAGTCAACACGATGTACCCAAACTGATGTTTAAGAATTTTTTCAATTGGTTAGAAATAACGGAAACATTTCAAAGCTGCTTTGTTTATGATGTAAACAATTTGGTATGTTCAGAATAAAATTGGCCTCTTTCTTCTTCATAAACAGGTGTTTTTCTGCATCATACTAATATTGTTTTTCATTGATTTCAATATGAATTAGGCATTGATCACAGTTTCAATGTGTAACCTTTATTGTTTTCATTGTTCAACAAGTTTTTGATAAGGTTTTGGATTTTAATGGCAAAATTTCATCGGATTGCTAGGAATTGATTTCAATATGAATTAAGTATTGGTCGCACTTTCAGTTTTTGATATGTAGCCTCTAATATTGATTTTCTTTGTCGGCTAATTTTTGATAAGGTTTTTGGATTTTTCTTAGGGGAGAATATTGAAGGAAAAGGTGAAGAATTAATCTGAAGATTAGATTAGGAGAAGATTAATTGGGCGTGTGGGTGAGGAGCAACAATGGTGCTGATGTGTTGAAGAAGAGAGATGGAGTATTAATGGAGTTGATAGAATAAAGATGGCAGTAGAAAAGAAAAAAACAGGTGTTAATGAGGGATTAAAACATTTTTACCTGCCTAGCAGGTAACCGGTCTGCCTATTCTAATACAAGAGAAAGGGTGTAAAAGTTGGGTATATTGGTAGTTAAAATAAAGGTTGTAGTATTTTAAGAAGCACTGTAATAGTCTGGAGTATTGTTATTAAATAACCCTATGATAATTTGTATTATTAGATATCTATCAATGTTGTTTAGACTAGCCTAAGGGTATTCCAATATTAAGAAAAATTTGAGTTACCATTTCAATTTGGATGGTCATAGGGCGCCACCATAATTAAAAAAATAATAAAAAATGAAAAAATAAGATTTTTTTTTTTTCGTTTTTGCGCCAAAGTTTGAAAGGTAGGTATGTAATTATATACTCCCTCATATTCTACATAAACCTCCCTATTCATGGGGGGCACTAGAATTAAGGAAGGGATTTAAATAAGGAAAATTATTATAGTGGGGGTATGTGATTGAGGAGAGGGTGTTATGATTTAGAGTGTTAATTGCAAAATTAAGAGGTTAGTGACTCCCTCCTTTTTTTACACTCCATTTTCGTTTCCCTCCCTTTTCATAAACACACCGCTGCTGCTCAGAATAGTTTCGAGATGGTTTGGTGTAAAATTAAAATTACGTTGAGTTAAAAATATCACACATTCTAAATTCTAATTAAATTATATAATAAAATTACACGAACTTAAAATAAAATTACATTAAACTCGAAAATTACATGAACTCGAGTCAAAATTACAGAAACTGTATACTGAAATGAAGAACAAAACAACAGCTATGTACTTCAGATTAACCATAGATTTCCTTCATCTTATCTTGATTGGCCCATTTGAGTTGTCTCATAAACTAAGTTAACCAAAATAGCCAGTCAAATGTTAGATATCCTCTTCACCAAGTCTGAAAATTGGCACTAAAATTCAAATATGGAGCCAAAATACAATCAAGTTTCATTTTTGCGCCTAAACCAAAAGTTCAAAAGAGTGAAAAGTTCTTTATCCTATAAATAGAAGGGGTATTTACTAGGGTTCATTTATAAGGAAGTGTCCAAGAAACACCTTTCACAAAAACACCTTTCAAACCAAAAAAATCAGAATTGTTCAATGAAAAATCTCACCAACTTAGAAAGATCTAAAATTATTGAAACAATTTTAGAAAACAGCAATAATGGAAAACCAAACTATGGTATTATAATATTGTCATTGGTATCAAGGTATTCAGTTTGCAGGAAGACAATAACTGACCTGTGGAATGTAGCAAAGGCACAAAGGAAATGATGCATACCAGTGAATGTCAATAGCAAAAAGAAACGAAGCAGAAAAATTGGGAGGGTGGTGTTAGATACTGAGAAGCTGGAGTCTATTGAGCTACTCAAAAGGACCACACAACACTCACTTGCTGAAAACTTAGGGGTAAGCCAGTCAACAATATCAAGATGGGTGACATCAAAGCAGATCAAATCACACACAAATGCAATCAAACCAGGTTTGACTGAAAAAAAACTTGCTAGATTAATTTTCAGTCTAGCACATTTACAATATCATGAATTAACTAAACAAGTGGTTTTCAAAGATCAAAGCAAATCATTCACATGGATGAGAAATGGTTTTCTAAAACTAAAGCTTCTACAAGGTTTTACTTGGGTAAGGGTGAAACTGAACCTCATAGATGTGTGCAGACTAAGAGTTTCATTGAAAAGGTAATGTTCATGTGTGTTGTAGCAAGACCAAAGTATGAGTCAAATGGTGATGTTATTTTTTATGGAACAATAGGTATTTGGCCGTTTGTTAGCAAAGTACCAGCACAAAGAAACCCAAAAAATAGAGTAGCAGGAACATTAGAAACCAAATGTATAGAGTCTATAAACAAGCAAGTAACTAGGGAGATGGTTATAAAGTATAAACTGTGTGTTGCCAGCAATAAAGGCCAAATGGCCTCCTAATGAGAGTAAACATATAATCATCCAACAAGATAATGCTCGACCACATTTTACAAATGATGATCCTGAATTCAAAAAAGCAGCAACAGTAGATGGATGTCAAATTGAATTGGCTTATCAAACACCCAATTCACCAGACTTGAATGTCCTGGATTTGGGGTTTTTTAGGTCAATTCAATCTCTCCAACAAAAAAAAAGGCAATCAAGTTGGATGAACTTATCCATAACACAATCACTGCATATGAAGAACAAGATGTTCTTAAACTCAACTATGTGTGGATAACATTGCAGGCATGTATGCTTGAAATAATGAAAAAAAAGGTGGCATAGATTATCCTGTGTCACATATGCACAAGTCTAAACTAGCAGCAGCTGGTTGACTACCTGATTACCTTGACGCAAACATTGATTTAGTGAAAGAATGCATACAATATGTACAGAAAGTTGGTGATGCAAGAACTATAAGTGAATTGGTGAATTCACTTAGCAGATTAACAGAGAATGATGCACAGAATATAGCAAGTACTAGTGGCTCCAGTAATGAACCAACATGGGACATTGAACCTGTTGGTACCATTACTGAACAGGTTTATGGAAGTAATGACCCAACAGGGGATAATGCCCCTATTGGTAACATTACTGAGTTTTTTCTAGATTTATCTGCACGGGAATGAAGATGCAATGACATAAATTCCACAGTATGAATATTTTTGGACACTTTCAGCATATCAAAGACTGGATAGCTTATGACTCTCTAAATTTTTGCAGATAAAGATAGGAGCAACAAGAGCAAACAATCCAGAAGAAACAAGAAAAAGAAATTGTAGAGTCTGTATTAGCTTTCCATTTTGAACTTTGCACTACTTTTTGTACTATTCAGTCTTTGGCATATCAAGGATATTAACATAAAACATGAGCAACTCAGTGAAATCAGCTTTAGGGAACATTACTCACAAAATTATTGTCCATACACAGCCTCTTCACTACAAATGGTGGTGGCATAGTGCATGAACAACAACTTTGAAGGCTATCAAATGCCCTCAACATAACAGATCATTTGGCTAATTCAATTAGATGAAATATAAATTCAAATAAAGAGCACAGGTTATCATCACTAGTCCATCAAAGAGACAAAAAATTAAAACAAAAAAGTAATAGGACAAGAAATCAACCTCCCTTAAGATTCATCTTCCTGCGTGAGACCAAAATCAGGCCAATACTAAGAAAGCTTCCCCATAAACCATCTTGCAATCACTGGGCTCTCTCGTATGGTAACCGGATCTAATTCATCATCTGAATTAGAAACAACATAAGAAGAACATGCAACATCAGAAGAACATGCAACATCAGATCTCTTCTCCCTTGCACTCTCCTCAACCTCAAACTCCAATAAAATTTCAAACTCAGTCCAGTATTTACATAGATCCTCCATAAACACTCTTCTATTCTCTGGAGTATGACGCCTGGCTATCCACCTCTTAGCCTTCCTCTCAGCATATTCTTTCATCAAGTTACCCATCATTCTCCTCTCCTTCTCCTCATCCATTTTTGTTACAGGAACATGATCAACAGCACATGCAACGACATCAAACTATCCAACGTCAACATCGTTATCTATCATCTCCAACTCACCCAGATCAACCTCTTCATACCTCTTCTCCATCTCACGCAGGTCAATATCCGAAGAAAAAAATTCGATTTTTTCCATTGATTTTGATTTTAAATGAAGGTTATTTAGAATAGCAGCGAAAGACGATGATAAGATCAAAGGATGATGAAGTAAGTTGAATTTCTGGAGAGATTCATGATGTTTAGATGAAGACGAAGGTTGTTAGATGAAGATTAGGAGAAGGAAGAACGGCGGAAGAGAGATAAAGAGAGGAAACAATGGCGGAAGAGAGAGAGGGAGTTAGGGTTTTTCTGGTGAGATGCGACATATAAGGCGGGAATCATTAGGGTTAATAGGATTGGGCTGAGTTAGATTAGTGGACTAGGTGATTAGTGGGATAGGTTAGTGTTTTAATGGGATGGGTTAAGGGTGGATTGAGTTGTAATATTAGAAAAGTAACAAGGACAATATGTTCATTTACAAGAAAAAAGTTTACTAAATAAGGAAAGGGGGAAGTTATTGTGAATAGATGAATAAGGAAAGGAGGATGTTTATGTAGATTAGGAGGGAGTATCTTTTTAATTTAACATTTATTCATGTCATTAAAATAAAACTATGACTAAACTAAAATTTATCTTCAATAATATTTTACACCAAAATAATTCATTTCATAGTAAATTAATTTACTTTGAATTATCTTCATCGGTGATTACATTTCTTCATTATCGTTGTTCTTCATCTACCTCGTAATCATCTATTGAATTCTTCATCTACAAGTCAACAAAATGCATAATCCATTGAATTTGATGCTAAATTGAAATCAATTCCTTTTCATCTATCATAATCCAATGATTTAAAACCGCCTCCAAACTGTGTTTATAAAACGAAGTTAGGAAATTAATTTGTTAAATGCACGAAGCAAACATCATATTCCCACGCTCTCAAAGTTCTTCATCCATTACTGATTGACATGATCTATATACTAGTTTTAATGCTCGTGCATTGCACGGATACTAAGATAAGTTGCAAATATAGTTTCTTGCATTACTTATTTCAAGTTTTATTAACAAATAAGGTAAAATAGAAAGATAATGAATATATAAATAGTGATATCTATTTTCATCTCAAATACAAACCAAAATCCCACAAACATAGGATAAATATGAAACAAACTTATCATATTCCAATTTCCGTATTTCCATCCCTTTTTTCTCCCTCCATATTATTCCTTCTCTTTTCCTTTAAATTTTTAGTTTTGCAAATAAAGTGTAAGTAAATTACATGACTTGAAATAGATCAATATAAATCAATTCAATATAAACTACTCATAGTCATCAAAACTCTCTTTTGTCATTCCCCATTTCTCTCATTTTCTTCCTTACTCGCTTTTCCCTTTCCAATATTTTTTTTTTCCCCCGTTATATAAAACGTACAAAATTTATGTGTTTATATACACGATACTTCAGAGGCATTTAGCCTATATTTATAGTATGTTTACGTTTTTAATTTCCTTATAGTGATTCCTTCAAATAAAATTTATCTATTTACCTTTTCAAATATTGCTTACCATATCAACTATTTTTCCACGTGCATTCACCATTCCCAGTTCTCACCAAACTAAACAACCTAAACCCATCGTAAAAAACCCCATCCATATCCGTGAACAATTTCCCCTATCGACATCTGCTTGTATTCTCTAAATTGCACTTTAAAGCGCCAGAGATTAACCCACCCCTCGAGAAATTTACCCCCTCCCCAGAAGCCCATCATACCCCTACTCCTACCCCTAAAAAACACACAAATTGCCCTATCAGATTCATGTCCTGTCCAAAATGAATAAGACAATATTAAGTAGTTTATATTGAAATTATATTGATCTTATATTAAAGTTCTAAAATTACAATCATCAGAACTCTCTTTTGTCATTCCTTATTTGTCTATTTTTTTCTGACTCCCTTTTCCCTCTCCAATAATATTGTATTTTTTTCTGTTATATAAAACATACATGTTATATACTTATATATGGTTTCGTTTATATTTATGATACCAGAGGCGATTCTAGGATTCAGTGAACAGGGGTGCGAAAAATTAACGAAATTACGGAAGTTGCGGAAATATGTTTATATAATGAGAAATCTGGTTCTAACATAATAATTTAATGTGTGATTGGGAAAAATATACACAACACAAATGGTAAAAAAAACATTGAATAGAGAATGTTCACAAGAAGTATTGAACCCATGACCTTGAACAAGGAAAAACTACACACAACCACTAGACCAACATAATTAATATGTCTCTTAATTACACAAAATTATACTTATTTTTTAACAAAAGGGGTGCGAGTGCATCCCCTGCACCCCCTCCATAATCGCCACTGTATGATACTTTAGAGAAACTTACCGCTTCAAATAATATAATATGTGTGTTTTTCTCTTTTTCTCATAGTACGACCTTCAAATAAAATATACCTATTTACCTGTTCTAATATTACCTCACCCTATCAATTTTTCACGTGCGTTCACCCTTCTCACCCTTCTCACCCAACTAACCAATCTAACCCTTCATACCCAATCCCATCTCTATCAACGAACAATTTCCCCAATCAATATCTGCTTATATCCTTAAACTAGTTGAGATGCCCGTGCGTTGCACGGGGCTCTCATTAGGATCATGTTTAACAATATGCATGTTGAATGTCCTAAAAATTTATTGAATAACGTATTGTTATACATGTCACGGTTTGGTAGTAAAGGCAGTTAAGTTGATAAAAAAAAGTCCAACTATGTTGAAATTTGAACACACACGAGGGTGATTTAGTTGATTATTAATGGATCACCAGTCCCTTTAACATAAAAGGTACTCCCTTTTGTATTATATCAGTTGTATAACATTCAAAACCACAGTTATATTATGTAGTTACCTATTTTTATTGTTGTACGCGCCACCGATTTTTAGTTAATATAAAACGGGATAACTTAGGGTGACCTTTATGAGATTCGCAAATTAGATTAACCTACAATATCTACCAATACATTCCAATCCGTAAGAATACGTTGGTGTAAAAGTTGAATGGTGGTACACAAAACAACATGTATCTCAATTCTATATGTAGCCTGTTTGGAGAATTTATTAGATCTCTAAACAATAGAATTTGTTTAAGATTATCTACAATTTAGACTGGTTGTTCCCGGTGAACTTCATGCAAAATATATAATACGACACCTAATTTGGTAGATATGTGAAAACTTCTTAAACTAATACGGAGTAATATTTACGCATCTATATAAAACTAATAAGAGACTTCTTTTAACATAGGTAATACAAAGATATCTGATAGAATATATATATATATATATATACATACATATGTATATATATATATACATACATACATATATATATATATATACATACATATATATATATATATATATACATACATATATATATATATATATATATATATATATATACATATATATATATATATAGAAATAGGATCCTGTGCGAACCTAAAGTTTGGTGCGAACTGTACGAACCAACTATTAAAGACTGACTTTTATACATTATGACAAAGCCCACTCATCTCATAATCAACCCAAGGCCCAACATTCTCATAACCAACCATAATTTTGAATAAACCCTAAATCGCCCATCCACTGCTAGCCGCCACCACCACCAACAGCCACCGACACCGTCAACAACCACCCCGACTCCGACAATGCGCCAGCAAGTGTATGTCGCCACTCTCGATGCTACTAATTTCATTTCTTTCCGCTGTCTCTGACGCTGTTTCACTCCAGCACCGGCAGGCTTCCCGGAAATCTCCGGCGACGCCGGCTAATGTCATCACAACCCATAGCCTCCGACCACCACCATTAGCGTTTCCTTCCATTTTCATACCTGCTACTGTGGCTCGTCATCATCGGCCGAGTATAGATTCAGAGGTCCGACTCCCTTCTCTTCTTTTTTTGAGTCTCAAGTTATGTAGATCGTGGAGAGAGGGGCATTGTTTATGACATGTGGCTGACGATGGTAGATGATAGCGTCGGTGATATCCACAGCTGTCGGAGAGAGACGGTGAAGAAACGGATTGCAAATGTAGGGTGGTGTTTTATGTAGCGGTTTTGTGGTGTTATTTGGTTGGCGAGGCACTGCTAAGCGCTGATGGTCGCGTTTGGGAGAGTTGTGGTGGTCGGCGACATCCAGATGTTGGGCTCGGTGGTGGTGCGAGGGGTGTGGTGGTGCCGGCATGGTTATGGGAGGTGTGTGGTGGTAGTGAGACGATAAAAAATGGTGGGTAGTGGCATGGTGGCACTCGTGATGGTGGCGGTGGTGGCAGTGACGGCGGTGGTGGCGGTGGATTGGGGCAGTGGTGGTGGTGGCGGAGGTGGATACGCAAAATACCACCTAGATACACATAATATCGGCCCGGATACACATGGTATTACTACGGGATACATATGTGTATCTGGTAGTTATATTATGTGTATCTGGAAGTACTAACTTGTGTATCCGGAAGTATTATACTGTGTATGTGAGTAGTTCGTACAGTTCGCACCGTACTTTAGTTCGCACCTGACCCCAACCCTATATATATATATATATATATATATATATATATATATATATATATATATATATATATATATATATATATATATATATATATATATATATAACGATATGACTCATTAAAGCTTTATTTAAAGTATATAAATAGATGTATGTTTATTCTTGAAATATAACTAAAAAAATATTTTATTTCTAAGAGATAGGATAGTAGGCTACTACTCTTAAATCTGATTAGTTTGAGATTAATTTTAGAGATTTTCTACATGGTACCCTCGTGTTTTTCCGATTTTACGTGGTACCCCTCGGTTTTTAAAAAACATCACCGGTACCGTTAACTTTTATAAATTGTCCACAAAATACCCAAACTAATTAATAAAATTTGAGTTTTCAAACGGTTAAATTTAGCAAAGAAAATATACTCAAGAGTAAGTAAATGGAATTTGTGACAAAAGTTTGACAAAATATATATCGCCAAAAAACCAATAAAAATGCATAAACTAAACATTTAAAAATGGCGGATTAGATCTTTTTAGGTATTTTAATAAATTTTCATTAAATTTAAGGGTACCAATAATGTTTTCAAAAGACGAGAGGTACTGCATAAAAATCCAAAAAAACACGAGTGTATCACGTAAAAAATACCTTAATTTTATTAATAAATTATAACTCATTTTGTTGACATGAAGTATTATCTATTAAAAAATACAAGCCTCATCTTACATCTTACATTTATTAGCCATACACAAACAACAATGTTCAACAAAAAAAACATAGATGAATCGGAATTTAGAAAAGTAGAAATGAATGTAACCATATATTTTAGTATATTTGCCTATTTGGCATTCCATATGTTTTTAGCATCTACTACGAATTTGAGATGAATTTGAAACGTAAGTCCCTGATTGATGATAAACTTCAGTGATATAATGGCGGTTCTATATTTTACACTATTTCTCTATATATTTATCGTACACTACATACATTCAGCTTGTTCAAATTTATTCTACACTAAGTATAATATAAATTTATTTTAATGTATTTTTATATAGCCGAACATCTTTATATCAAAATGTCATAGTTAGATTGTTCTTGGATTATTGGTCTCGCAGAAAATCGTAAATGGTAGCTCGAACTTTGTTCATTTGTATTCAATTTTTTGACTCATTTGACAAAATTTTGATGTGAGACTTATTATTTAATATTTTTAAGTGGTAGCTCGAACTTTTTAATCTGTTATGAATATTATTGGTAATCTAAGCACACACACACATTTGATACGTTATAGAAACTCGGAGTCAAAACTATTCCATTTCATCATTGAAGTTGTTTATTTCTAATATTGTCACTAAAGAAAAAATTCTCATTCCACCACCATTGTAAAAAGGCAAATGCTAAGATTAGATCTAAAAAATTCTCCAAACAATGTACACATATAATTGATACATGTTGTTTTGTGTACTATAATTCAGCATTTACACCGTCGTATGCTTACAGGCTGAAATATATTGGTAGATGTTGTAGGTTAATCTAATTTGCAAGATCAGCCTCAGTTATCACGTGTTTATTTTGGGGAATTAAACCACATTTTGGGCAATAAAGGTTTATATAAACTAAAAACCGGTGGTGTGTACAACAATAAAAATAGGTAATTACATACAACCGTGTCTTTGGATGTCATACAACTGATATAATTAATACCAAAAGAAGTAAGTACCTTTTATGTTAAAGGGGCTAATGATCCATCAATAATCAACTAAATCAACTCCAAAGTTTTGTTTGTTCCAATTTTCAACATAGTTAGACTTTTTATTTATTTTTTTATTTTTATTTTTTTATTGGTAATCTGATCATACACATTTGATACGTTATAGAAATTAAGACTTAAAACTATTTCATGTCATCGTTGAAGTTGTTTATTTCTATTATTGTCATTGTAGAAAATTTCCACCTTCGACTGCCATTGTAAAAGTTAAATGCTAAGTAAATGTCATTGTTTACTTCTTTTTCCTATTATGACATGTTACTTTTTCTTGAAGTATTTTTTTTAAAATAATAAATCAACTTTTTCCTAATATTTTGTAAGATAATTACGGGTTTGGTTATAAGTAACAACTCGAATCTTTTGTTTTTAAATCATCTAAATATTTAAAAAGATTTTCAAATAAAACTATCTTTGTTACTACATGAGTTTCACTAAGAATTTAAAATCGAACAACTTAGATTTTTGACAATATTATTTTATATTTGTAAAAAATTAGAATCTCTTTTTTTTTTTGTCACAAAGAGTAATTGCATGTTTATAAAATATACAACTTTAACACTTTTATACGTTTATTATATGACTTTTTTTTAGTTATAGATATTTCTAAGATAAATATTCATTATAAAGTTATTTTTCTATTATTGTTTTAGTAAAGAATAATCGATAAATTTTTAGATCCACTTCTATTAGTATTATTTTTCTCATAAATTATTAAATCTACTCCTATTAGGATTATTTTCTCATAAATTATTAGATATACTTCGATTAGGATAATTTCCTCATAATTTATTAAGAGGAAAAAGTTAGATCTACACTTATTAGGATAATAATAATAATTTTATATAAAAATTATTTTATATATAGGAATTCTAAAAAAGTTGGAGTCTCTAATATCGCTCGAAAAGTTCCTGCTTTATATATATGTATTAATTACACTCTTAAACGTTAGAGATTAACCCTACCCCTCCCCAAAAACCCGCCATACCCCTACCCCTACCTCTCACAAAATACGCATGCACAATAGAGTCATCTCTCGCCCTATAAGATTCATATCCTACCCATAATGAATAAGACAATTTTAAATAGGTTTATATTTAATTGATTGATATTGATCTTAGATTAAACTTCAGAATATATAATCATTAAAACTCTCTTTTGTCATTTTTTATTTGTCTCATTTAGTTAAAGCCTAAAGAAAGAGAGAATAGTAGTTATTGTGTGCAACTGTATGGTGCAAAAGATAAAAAAAACTGATCATTTTATGATAGACAGTGATAGCTATATGTTTAAATACAGTAAATTTATAATAATTTAGAAGTGGTAACTTTATAATAATGAAAAGTGGTTAATTTTTAACATAAAAGTAATATTTTTTTTTATAAAATGGGTTTTAATTGAAAAAATTATAAAAATTTAATTTATATAATAATAATAATAATAATAATAATAATAATAATAATAATAATAATAATACTAATACTAATACTACTACTACTACTACTACTACTACTACTACTACTACTACTACTACTACTACTACTACTACTAATAATAATAATAATAATAATAATAATAATAATAATAATAATAATAATAATAATAATAATAATAATAATAATAATAATAATAATAATAATAATAATAATAATAATAATAATAATTGTTCCGGGTGTAATTCCAGAGCAGTTATACGTTACCACCCGTGCTTGTAGAATGACGTCTTTGGTTGACTCCTCCTTGCGGTCTCCTGAAACAATGAGCAAACTGAGGGCTCGGCTTTGGGCCGAGCGAACTCACTCCGACGCTCAAGTCAGTAAACTTAGAAAGATAAGTTGTTGTTACTTGGTGAAGTATATATTGTAGAGAGATAAGGAAGATATTACCAGATGAATAGTGATTCTTAGGTTAAATTGTGGATCCCTTCCTCAATGATAGTTGAGGAGTATTTATAGACTTTCACCTTTTGTCACGTAGTGGCCAAGTGGCCAAGTGGCTAACAGGTGGAAAGACTGATCTACCCTCGGCCGAGGGACCTATGGCAGGCCGGCGGGCCCCGTTGACTCACCGCCGAGGGGTCTTGGATATGAGTTCGCGGATGTGTGCCCCTACCGGCTAGTTGTCCTAGCCGAGGCACAAGAGGCGGCCGACAGGCTGAGTCGGTTAGGCTGTCTGAGTCGTTGACTTGCTGTGGATATCTTTGACCTTGCTCAATGTGTTGACTTGGTCAGCGGGTGCAGAATATGCCCCATCAATTTGCCCCCAGCGTAGTCTATGCCATGGTATGGGCTCCGATGTATGTTGAGCGTATATTCTGCGTAAGACAAATTTTCTGCCCCGGCTTCTTCTACCTCGGCATGGCTCTGCTTAGGCCGTACCATATCCCCCCTCCACATGGTTGTGTAATGGACATCCGATGTGGAAAAGGCAATGACGCTGGCCGAGACCAGGGGTGGAGAGTCTTAGGTTGTTTCGATTGCCCCCTGGCCGGTGCTTTCTGGCTTGGTTGATCATGTGGCCGGCGGAGAAACGGATACCTAGGAATTTGTTGAGGAAGATGAATAGGCAGAGAGATTTGAAGGGGCGTGTTGAAGACGCTTGGCCACTGTTGCATTGATTGACGTTCAACTGTTGCAACGATTGACATTCCGTGGCTGCATGTCTGACACGTGTCTGTTTGCTGATTGGCTGGCGTTTTATGGGCTGTGCCCTGATTGGTCCTTCTTCATGGGCTTTCTTCTATAAATAGGGCAGTCAATCCCTGAAATTGGGCACCAATTTCATTTCCTCAAAAATTTTCTTCTTTCTAGCCCTCTTTGACCAAACTTCTCTCTAGCTTTCAGAATCATTACTCCGGCGTGGCATTTTTCTTCAAGGTAAACAAATAAATTCTCTCTTTTTAACTCGTAAGTTTTGTTGTAAACATGTCTTCTGCTGGTGCCGGACCTAGTAAGCCTGCGTCGGGGGGTTCCCCGTCGCGTCTTGATGAAGAGGAGATACTAAACGCCATCCCGATAAGGTTTGGGGGCCCTAGGTCTCCGTCTCCTGAGGTCGATCCAAAAGCTTTGGAGGGTTGGGAGGATGATGATGTTGATGATGACTGTGAGGAAAGGATTCCTTCTGGTGAAGAGAGGCCGCATATCCTGGATCACGGCGAGGCGTGCATGACTGGTCCTGACCGTGCCTGGACCAATAAATTCGCCAGTTGTTCCGGTGGAACTCTTTTCGAGGGTCATTTCTACTTCGGTGAGGGGTACAAAATTGTTATCCCTGGGAAGGGTCAGGCGGTCTGTTGCCCTCCTCCGGGTCATATCGGCATATATATCAGGCATCTGGAGTACGGGCTCCGGTTTCCTTTGAATAAGTACGTCACGACCATCCTCAAACCTATGAACGTCGCCGTGGCTCAACTGCATCCGTTGGCCATTAGGACGATAGTTGGCTTCGTATGGCTCTGTCTTTTCAAGGGGGAGGTACCTACAGTTAACTTATTCCGACGGCTCCATCATCTTCGGGCATCGACCCCCGGTAAGGTGGGGTGGTACAGCGTGCAGATGGAGCCGGGCGTCCTCTCTGTTGATAAGCTCTCTTCCTGCAAGGACTGGAAGGGGCGGTGGGTGTATGTCGAAGTGCCGGATGACTATCCGCTGCCCCGGTCCTTCCAGCACCAAGTCAACTTACGGTGCGAGAGTAAGAGGGAGCGTGAAAAATGGGTCTCCCAGAGTAAGCTCAAGATGGATGCCAGTAGGGTTCCTCTTGATGCGGACGAGGAGCGGCGATCTGGTGTTTGATCTTTGAGAAGGGATGGGTGCCCCCGACTCAGATTATTCTTCAGGATGAGCTGCTTTGCCGCGTCGGCTTCATACCGGCCCTTAACCAGGGTGAGTAGGGTCGGTGTGAGGCCCATCTTTGCCTGTTATGCTTCCTGTTTTTAGAGCTTCGTTTTACTTCTTTTATGTGACTTTTGTCTGGTTTCTTGCAGTCCGGTTTGGCCAGGATCTGTCTGAGAGGACCTTGGAGAGGTTAGGGCTTGATAAGGACGGGAACGTCGTTGAGCGGCACCCTCAGGCTGACGCGCGTGATCGTAGGCTGGCTCCCAACGAACTTATGGATAAGCAGCTGAAGGCACTGGATCCGGCGGCGGCTCAAGCACGGGTTCTCGGAGGCGTGCCGAAGAGGAGACCAAAGGCAGCGTCCAGGTTGGCCACGGCGTCAATCCCAACTCCTTCTTCGACCCCAACGGCCCAGAAGGAACACGTGGAGGTCATCGATGTCTCCGAGGAAGTGGTGACCGTTGCGAAGGGCCCTCCTCCTCCGAAGAAGAGAAGAGAGCCACTGCCGGCTTCTACCGTCGCCGGGGAAAAGAAAGATTCACCCGGTTCTCCGTCTAAGAGGGCCCGGACGGTACGGACCTAACTCGTGGTTCGAGACTTAGCTGTTCGTTGTGCATTCCCGATGACAGACTCTCTGATGTGTCAATGAATGTTGACATGGATGCGCTGTGTAAATTTTTTGTAGATCCGCCGTCGGCAGCCGCCGTTCTTCTTGAGCGGCAATTGGAGAAGCGACACGAGAAGGCGGGTGATAGAAATGTCACCGTTGACTCCGCACTCCGAAGGTTCCCCCGCCGAGCTTGTGGCGGAGGGTACAAGAATATCCAAGAGGTCGGCGAAGTGGACTCAATCGGCCGGCTCCTACCTTATGGAGCAAGAAGGCCATGGCCCGTGCCGGGCCACCGATCCAACGGCTTAAGCTTGATCTCTCCGCTGCAAAGGGAGAAGCCGGGAAGGCTAAGCTTGACCTCCTAGCTGCTCGGAAGCGTGCGGAGGAAGCTGAGAAGCAGCTACTGGCCGAGAAGGCCAAAGTTGAGGCTGCTGATGCCACCTCTGCCCAGTTGCTGGAGGAGCGGGACCGGTACAAGGGTGGCTACGACGCCGTTGTTGCCAAAAGGGAAGAATGGAGGGGGATGTATGAGGCTCATTCGGAGGCACTCGCGGACACTAGAGCTGTTCTTGCCCAAAGGGAGAAAGATATTGAGGTGCTTCAAGATAAGATCCTCCCTGACCTGTGCGCTCAATTCCGGGATCAGGCCGAGGAAGCGACCAGGAGGCAATCAAGAGGCTCATTCCTGAAGACTCCTTCCCGTGGGAGAAATTTGAACAGCTTCTGGACGAGATGGCAGATGCCGCGGAAAAAGCGGTTGCGGAAAAAGAGGAGGCGGCGAAGGCGGCTCAGATAGCCGAGGCCAAGGCGGCCTATGATGCAAAGGTGAAGGAGGCCGAAGAGGAGGCTGAAAGGCTGAAAGCATGTGGAGATGACAAGCTTTCCTCTGGGCCGGCCACCGAAGTTGGCGCTGCTACTGCCGATGGTGGGCAGCATCAAGCGTAGGGAGACGGGCGGTCGTCACCAGACTCACCCGGCGTCTCGGATAGCTTGAGCTGTTCGGGGGCCAACTACTGAGCCTTTCCTCCCTGCCGTCTTTTGGCGCTTCAAATATCATGTCTGTAATCTTTTGCTTTTCTTTTCCTTGTTTATGTAAAACTTTGGTAGGTTGCGTTTTGGCTTATCCCTATGGGGACGGCCGTCGTCTGCATTCTTCTCGTTTGTAATCTGTTGTCATTAATGAAAGTTTGCTTGTTTTGCCTCTGGCTTGGCCGAGGTCTTTTCTTGTCTTCTTGCGTTATTAATTGAGCGCTTTTTCGTTTTTACCTTCGGCTTAGCCAAGGCAGCTAGAATGCGTATCTCAACTGCGTTTAACGTCTTTTTCTTGAACATGTTAGCGCATCGATCGTTGTGTCCCCTGCCAGGCCTTCGGTTGGCCGAGGCGACTAGGGGTTACGACGCGACGGCGTATGTTAGCGTATCGATCGTTGTGTCCCCTGCCAGGCCTTCGGTTGGCCGAGGCGACTAGGGGTTACGACGCGACGGCGTATGTTAGCGTATCGATCGTTGTGTCCCCTGCCAGGCCTTCGGTTGGCCGAGGCGACTAGGGGTTACGACGCGACAGCGTATGTTAGCGTATCGATCGTTGTGTCCCCTGCCAGGCCTTCGGCGGGCCGAGGCGACTAGAGGTTACGGCGCGACAGGATTCTTGGGGTGACTGCCCGGCTTGGGTCGGGGCGTCTACCTCGATATGACCGCGGAGGGGATAAACACTTTGATGGAAAAATTGGGTGAGTCTTCATTAGATGTAAACATGCGCTGGGGTGCCAACAATTGTTTTGGACACCTCCGCCGCTACACAAAGTATTTCCTGAGATTGTCAGTGTTCCAATGGCTCATCAGAGGCACACCCTCCATGTCGGTCAGCCGGTATGTACCCGACCTCATTTCTTCAACCACCTTGTAGGGACCCTCCCAGTTGGCCGTTAGTTTACCATGAATGTTTCCCTTGTTGGTGGCGGCCGACTTTCTTAGGACTAGATCCCCTACTTTCAAGTCCCTTTTGTGGACTCTTCGGTTGTAAGCTCTTCTCATTCGGTTTGGGTATACCGCCAAGTTGAGGCGTGCTGTATCTCGGCTTTCTTCAACTAGGTCTAGGGAGGTTCTTAAGCCTTCCTCATTTTCAACCGGTTAAAGGTGGTCGTTCAATGTCGCACCGTTGCTTCAATTGGCAGGACTGCTTCGGACCCGTAGACTAAGTGGAACGGACTGTACCCCGTTGCTTCTTTCTCCGTGGTTCGCAGGGACCATAGGACGCCGGGTAGTTCATCGGCCCATCTTCCCTTTAGGTCTTCAACTGTCTTCTTCAAACCATTGAGGATTGTTTTATTGGCTGCCTCCGCCTGTCCGTTGCTCTGTGGGGGTGACAAAGGAGGAGTATGCAAATTTGATACCGAGTTCTTCCAAATGACTCATTATTGTGTCACTCCAAAACTCTCGGCCGTGGTCGAATACCATGACTTGGGGTAACCCAAAACGAGTTATGACATTTTCCCAGATTACCTTTCTTACGGCTGCCGTCGTCTTTGCAGGCACTGCTACAGCTTCAACCCATTTGGTGAAGTAATCAACGGCGACGATCAAGAACTTTCTTCCGCCGGATGCCGTTGGAAATGGCCCTAGTAGATCCATCCCCCATTGTGCGAAAGGAAGGGGATTAAGTACCTATTGCAGTCTCGAGACGCGCGTATCACCGGAGCATGCATTTGACAGATTGTTGCATTTTTTTGGTCTTGACTGAATCCGCAAGCATGGTGGGCCAGAAGTAGCCGGCTCGGAGAGCTTTGTGGGCTAGTGTTCTTGCCCCCATGTGATGGCCGCAGATGCCTTCGTGAATCTCTGTCAGTATTAGCTCCGCGTCGGCTGGTCCGACGCACTTTAAGAGTGGCCTCGTCACGGACCTCCTGTACAATTCCCCTTCAAACACCAAGTACCTTGCTGCGATCCTCTTTATTTTCTGCGCGAGACTGCGGTCCTCCGGTAGTTCACTTGTCAATTTGTACTTCATTATCGGAGTCATCCACGTTGTCTCGGTCTCTATGTTACCCACCATGCCGACGGCCCGCAAATGCTCTTGGCATTCCCGATGTCCACCAAAGACGGTTCGGTGACATTCTTGATGGTTGAACTGGCGAGTTTTGAGAGAGCGTCGGCTCGGTTGTTCTCAGACCTGGGAATGTATTGTATCTGAAAAGATTTTAACTTTGAGGTGTCAGCTTTTACCCTTTCCAGGTATCTTACCATTCCGTCGTCTCGAGTCTTGTACTCTCCTCTGATTTGATTAGCCACCAAAAGTGAATCTGTTTTCAAAATGATGTGCTCCGCCCCTAGCTAGCTCGACTCCGGTTATCACCGCCTCGTATTCGGATTCGTTGTTTGAGGCCGAGAAGGTAAATTTCAAGGCGTACTCGAACACGTCCCCGTTTGGGCTGATGATAAGTATGCCGGCTCTGAGTCGTTTCGTCGTGGAGGACCCGTCGGTGTATACCTCCCATACTCCGGGTTTTTGCTCTTCTTGGTATGTGCATTCGGCCAGAAATCTGCCAGTGCTGTCCCTTTATCGAGGGCCTCGGCTTGTCTTGAATGCCGAAGCCGGGATAGATAGCTCTTGCCCATTTGATGAGCCTGCCGGATTGCTCAAATTTTTCCAACGCTTTCTCTAACGGCTGGTCGGTTAGGACCGTCACGGGATGTGCGTCGAAGTAGGGTTTCGATTTCCTTGCGGCGATGACGACGACGGCAAAGGCGCTTTTTCAATCGGCGGGTAATTTCTCTCGGCGGGCAACAGCGTATGGTGACAAAGTAGATTGGGTTTGTTGCTTGTCCTTTTCTCGACGATCACGGCCTTGACCGTGGCCGAGGTAATCTTGCTATGTACGGATATAGTGTTTCCCCAAAGATCGGCACAGACGGGGTTGGGAGAGTCGAAGATGAGCTTTCGGTTGTTTGAAAGGCGTGCTCTGCTCCTCCCCCAGTAAGTCTTTATTCCCCTTCAACACCTTGAAGAATGGGGTGCTCTTGTCGGCTGACCGAGAGATGAAACGGGCTAGAGCCGCCATCCTCCCGGTCAACATCATGACCTCCTTTCGATTCCTCGGCTCCGGCAGGTCTAGGATCGCTGGACTTTGTCCGGATTGGCGTCAATTCCCCGGCACTGACAAGTACGCCGAGGAACTTACCTGCCCGGACACCGAAGATGCATTTCATTGGGTTGAGCTTCATCTTGTACTTCCTTAGTGAACAAAATGTCTCATGTAAATCGGCTAAGTGCTCGCTGTCGGACTTGCTTTTTACAATAGCATCGTCGACGTAAGCCTCAATGTTTCGCCCCTTTTGATTTTGGAACACTTTGTCCACCAGTCTTGTGTAAGTTGCACCGGCGTTCTTTAAACCAAACGGCATCATTTTGTACATGTATGTGCCGTTAGCAGTGATGAATGCGCATTTAGGCATGTCTTCCTCGGCCATGAACACCTGATGATACCCTGAGAAGGCGTCCAACAGGCTCAGCATAGTGTAGTCTGCCGTCGCGTCGATTAAACTATCTATTCGAGGCAAGGGATAGCAATATTTAGGGCATGCTTTATTAAGATTGGTAAAATCCACGCACATCCTCCATGCCCCCGATGATTTCCTCACCATTACAACATTAGCTAACCACTCGGGATAAGTACAAGGCATGATAAAGCCCGCCGATAGTAATTTATCTACCTCGGCTTTGATGGCCTCATCCTTCTCGGTTGAGGAGTTCCTCATCCTTTGCTTGACAGGGCGAGCGGTGGGGAGTACATTTAGTTTGTGAACAATTACTTCCGGCTCACGCCCGGCATCTCGGCCGCCGAGTAGGCGAAGACGTCTTTGTTCTTTCTCAGCAGATCTAGGAGTGCGGCTCTGAATTTTGGCTCCAGGTTAACACCGATAGTTACGGTGGGGCCTGGGTCAATCTCTACCTCTTCGGTCTCCACTCCTTCAACCATGCCGACGGTGGTACCCATGCGCTCGCCCTCCTGTTGCAAGGATGGGCTCTTCCCCTTCTCTGACTTCTTCGCCACTTTGAAGGATTGCATGTTGCACCCTCTGGCGGACACTTGGACATTGACCACCTCGTCCTTTTCGTTCTTTGAAACGAGCTTATGCGCTTCCCCCCGGTCCGAGACATACATCAATGTCAGAGCCCGGATGGACATTACTGCGTCGGCCTCGCTCAGGGTGACTCGGCCTATGAGAACGTTGTAGGCGGACGAGCCGTCAATGACCACGAACTCAGACATAACGCTTTTGGCCGCACTTCCCTCGCCGAACCTCACCGACAGCCTGATTGACCCAAGGGTACCAGGCCGCTCCGAAAAAAAGCTGTACAACGGGTTGGTGCAGGGGCTCAAGTCTTCAACTTTCAGACCGAGGTTGAGAAAGCATTCGCTGTACATAATGTTTGTGTAGGCGCCTGTGTCAATCAGGCACCTCTTCACCAGGTGGTTGGCTATGTCCAAGTGGACTACGAGTGGGTCACTGTGAGGGGCGATGATTCCCTCGTAATCCTTCTTCCCAATAGTTATATCGGGGATGTTGGAAGCGGGAGTCGCTGTGTTGGGCACAAAGTTGATGGCCCGATACATGGCTCGTTCGAGTGCCGTTTGTGCCCATGAGCGGACCCACCGTTCTCGTTGCCCCCGATGACAACATGGATTACTCCCATCCGTTCGAAGACGGATTTCTTATCTGAACCGTCGGCATCAGTCTTTTGGCCTTTGGCAACATACTTGCCGAGGCTCCCCTTCCGGATAAGTTCTTCAATGGCATTCTTCATATGCCGGCAGTTGTCAGTAAGGTGACCGGTGTGGCCGTGGTACTCACAGTACTGGCTCGTGTCACCGTCACTCCTCGGCCTGGGAGGCCTCTCCCACTTCTGACCCTCGCTCTTGCTCGGGCGAAAACCTCGGCGGCGACACGGCCGGGGGGTGTGATCATTGTACCGCCTCTGGCGGTTCGTTCCCGAACTCCCCCCGGCGTCCGCCGAGTTCTGTTTCCTGGTGGACCTGTCAGACCGTGACCTATTATTGTCACGGCGTCTTTCATCCGGGTTGTCCTCCCGGTGGCTCTTCTTCTCTGAGTGCCCAGCCTCGCTGTGGCCTACCCAGGTCTTGTGATAGTCTTCCACCTTGATGGCCTGGTCGGCCATCTTCCTAGCGGCGTCTAAGCCCAAGCCGCCGCACTTGATGAGCTCGTTTTTTAAGTCTCCCCTTGGGAGGCCTTTCATCGATCACGAAGGTCCCACTCATTGTTCGCTCACGAATCTGCTGAACCTTGGCGTCGAATCTCTTTACATAGCTTCGGAGAGACTCGCCTCCCTCCTGCTTGATAGTCAGGAGGTCCGATGTCTCCACGGCCCTCCTTTTATTGCAAGAGTACTGAGCTAAGAAGGCGTCCCTTAGGTCTCAACGTAACGATACCGAGTCGTCGGGCAGCCCCTTGTACCAACTCGAGCCATCCCATGCAAGGTTGTTGGGAAGACTCGGCACTGGACTTCGTCGGGTTGCTCCCACACCGACATGTACGACTCAAAGGCCTCGGCATGGTCGGTGGGGTCGCTATCCCCTTTGTATGTGAACGCCGGCAACTTTAGCTTGGTTGGCACGGCGGTTTCAAGGACGTAGGTATTGAGGGGCTGTCTGACCACGTGTCGAACGGCACGCGGCGATCGGCTCCTCGCATTCCTAGTCCGGCTCCTCTCCCCGTGGCGGGAGGGGCTTCTTCTCCGACTCGGTGAGTCGGGCTTCTTCTCCGACTCGGTGAGTCGGGCTTCTTCTTCGACTGCGGCGAGTCGGACTTCTTTCACTCCTGCGGGGGTGCCTCGTCGATGCTGCGGCGACGCCGTCCTCCCGCGAGTGCGGGAAGGACTCAGGTCTACCACTAGCATTCTGGGCTCCTCCGGCGTCTTGACAGGGCCAGCCTCTTCCAGTGCTCCATTTAAATTTCTTGGAGTCACATTCTGGGCCCTGGTCTCCTGGACGGGTTCCGCAGCTCTTGTCGGTGTGACAGTGTGAGCCGACGTACTACTAATGAGGTCCAGGAGTAGCTTCAGCTTTGCTGCATCAACCACATGTCCCATGACGGTGACCTGGTCGGCGGGCAGCGGTATATCTTGTTCCTTTGGCGTCCCGTTCGTCGTATCAGTGATATGGCCGGGGGGACCGCCCGATTTCGAGTTGTGGAGTGTGTCGTCTTGGTAGAATTTGTTTTCCACCAACACCTTCTCTGGTTGTTTCGACATCTTCTTAGCTTTGTGGGTGGGTTTTTGTTTTGTGTTGTTTTTTTTTTTTTTTTTTTTTTTTTTTTGTTTGGGAATGAATGTGACTAGCTTCTACTATCTTTTCCCACAGACGGCGCCAATTGTTCCGGGTGTAATTCCAGAGCAGTTATACGTTACCACCCGTGCTTGTAGAATGACGTCTTTGGTTGACTCCTCCTTGCGGTCTCCTGAAACAATGAGCAAACTGAGGGCTCGGCTTTGGGCCGAGCGAACTTACTCCGACGCTCAAGTCAGTAAACTTAGAAAGATAAGTTGTTGTTACTTGGTGAAGTATATATTGTAGAGAGATAAGGAAGATATTACCAGATGAATAGTGATTCTTAGGTTAAATTGTGGATCCCTTCCTCAATGATAGTTGAGGAGTATTTATAGACTTTCACCTTTTGTCACGTAGTGGCCAAGTGGCCAAGTGGCTAACAGGTGGAAAGACTGATCTACCCTCGGCCGAGGGACCCATGGCAGGCCGGCGGGCCCTGTTGACTCACCGCCGAGGGTCTTGGATATGAGTTCGCGGATGTATGCCCCGGCTGGCTAGTTGTCCTAGCCGAGGCACAAGAGGCAGCCGAAGCAGTCGAGTCGGTTAAGGCTGTGCGAGTCGTTGACTTGCTTGTGGATATCTTTGACCTTGCTCAATGTGTTGACTTGGTCAGCGGGTGCAGAATATGCCCATCAATAATAATAATAATAATAATAATAATAATAATAATAATAATAATAATAATAATAATAATAATAATAATAATAATAATAATAATAATAATAATAATAATAATAATAATAATAATAATAATAATAATAATAAGTATACAGTTTTCTAATTTTAATAGGAAAGTTTTTAAATATTTAATTATTTCCTAATTTTAATATGAAAATTATAAATAATTAATTTACTTAATAATAAGTGTATAATTTTCTAATTCTAATAGGAAAACATCAAAAAAGGCCTTTATTTTAATAATAATAATAATAATAATGATAATAATAATAATAATAATAATAATAATAATAATAATAATAATAATAATAATAATAATAATAAGTGTATAATTTTCTAATTTTAATAGGAAAATATTTAAATATTTAATTATTTCCTAATTTTAATAGAAAAATTGTAAATAATTAATTTACTTAATAATAAGTGTATAATTTTCTAATTCTAATAGGAAAGCATCAAAAAAGGCCTTTATTTTAATAATAATAATAAAAATAATAATAATAATAATAATAATAATAATAATAATAATAATAATAATAATAATAATAATAATAATAATAATAATAATAATAAGTGTATAATTTTCTAATCTTAATAGGAAATTTTTTAAATATTTAATTATTTCCTAATTTTAATAGGAAAATTATAAATAATTAATTTACTTAATAATAAGTGTATAATTTTCTAATTCTAATAGGAAAACATTAAAAAAAGCCTGAAATAGATATATATAAATAATAATAAGTGTATAATTTTCTAATTTTAATAGGAAATTTTCTAAATATTTAAATATTTCCTAATTTTAATAGGAAAATTGTAAATAATTAACCAATATTATATATTAAATCCAAAAACCAAGGGACTTCAATGTAATTAAAGAAAGTTATACAACTTAATTATACTATATAGTTTTAAATCACTAGCGCCGTGTGATGCACCTGATTAAGGGATCTCAATGCAAATATTATATAGTTTGGGTTAAAATTAAATTAGATAGAAACTTGGTAATTTTCCTAAACATTTGCAAGAGACTAAAACATGGTCAATTTCCTTAAAATAAAATAATTAATTAAGATGGTCAATTTCCTTAAAATAAAATAATTCACTAAGATGGTCAATTTCAATGAGACTACAAGAAAAAAAGATGCTTGGTAATTTTAAATATTTATAGAAGACTAGCAGATGGTCAATCTCTTTAAAATAAAATAATTAATTAGTATAAACATGTACACTTATGATATTAATTATTATCATCATAAAATTATACATTAAATTTAAAATCTATGCAATTTTTTTAAACTTTATAGTTTCTTAGATGTATAGAGATATTAATTATTTAACATACAAAAAATACAATATAAGTAGGTTATAAATAATTCAAGTTAGATTCCATAATATATAATATTGCATAATTCTTTCGATTTGATTTAATATATTAAATCCAGAAACCAAGGGACGTCAATGTAATTAAAGAAAGTTATACAAATTAATTATACTATATAGTTTTAAATCACTAGCACCGTGTGATGGACCCGATTAAGGGATCTCAATGCAAATATTAGATAGTTTGGGTTAAAATTAAATTAGATAGAAATTTGGTAATTTTCCTAAACATTTGTAAGAGACTAAAACATGGTCAATTTCCTTAAAATAAAATAATTAATTAAGATGATCAATTTCTTTAAAATAAAATAATTAACTAAGATGGTCAATTTCAATTAGACTAAAAGAAAAAAAGATGCTTGGTAATTTTAAATATTTATAGAAGACTAGAAGATGATCAATTTCCTTAAAATAAAATAATTAATTAGTATAAACATGCACACTTATGATATTAATTATTATCATCATAAAATTATACATTAAATTTAAAATCTATGCAATTTTATTAAACTTTATAGTTTATTAGATGTATAGAGATATTAATTATTTAACATACAAAAAATACAATATAAGTAGGTTATAAATAATTCAAGTTAGATTCCATAATATATAATATTGCATAATTCTTTCGATTTGATTTAACGCATATATGTAATATATTTATATAAATATATAATCCTCTTAAAATTGCATGCCTAAGTAGTAAAAGTATTTTCGTCAGTAAAGAAAAGAATTGTAGTAACATTGGATATAGTTACATGATAGTAATCACTCATTTGAATAATAAAAATAACAATATTATCAGCGAGATTAGTGAGAGTGGTAGAAACAACAACGTGAGTAGTGAAATTATCAATATTAATGCGGCAGTAGTGACAGTAACAATAATTACGGCGGGAGTAGTGAAAGTAACAATGATTACGGGAAAGTAGTGAAATGCTATTACGTACTATTGTTTCATTAATAAGAGTAAAATATTAATAGCGGGAGTAGTGGATTTGTCTCAAAATTTATATTATCGTAGTTTTAGGATATGTCATAGAAAAATATATTATTGATAAATTTAAGGGTTATACAACTTTAAGTAACTTTATTTAATGAAAAAAAATTAATGGTAAGTAGAGGTAGCCCGGACGAAGCCGGACACCACTACTAGTTTACTTAATAATAAGTGTATAATTTTCTAATTCTAATAGGAAAACATCAAAAAAGGCCTTTACTTAATAACAAGTGTATAATTTTTTAATTCTAATAGGAAAACATAAAAAAAGCCTGAAATATATATATACTAGATTTAATGCCCGGGCGATGCCCGGGCCTATTTGTAATTTCCGATGCTTATGATGTAATAATATTGAAAGTCCCTGTTCCCTTGGACTTAATTTTGCTGAACTGAATTTATAGGAGTTTAACTTTTCTGAACTGAACATATAGAAGCTAAACTGATCAAATTTAAAGGAACTTAACTTTTATGAATTGAACTTATAGAAGCTAAAACTGGATTTATAGGACCTTAACTTAAGACAAATGTGTATGAATTGTGCTTAACTTTTATGAACTTAACTGATTGGAGCTGATCTAAACTACTCATGAATTGAAGTAATACTCTCTTTAACCATAGTAAAAAATAGTGTGCGTGTATTAACAAATCAATGAAGACCATTAACTACTCTCGAACACACAAATTACGTATCTATATATGTAATTTCAGTGTTATGGCGAGACAAAGTTAATAAATAGACGTGTTTTGCTCAACTTCAATTCACAAACCCGCTAGTACAGAGCTACGGTCACATGTCTTGCGACATAAAATATTCCTTCCTAAGAAGGAAATACATCCAAAAATCCACGTTAACAATAGAAAAGAAAACAAAGTCAGTAGAAATTAAAGCATTAACTAATGGTGATTACTAAGAATGTAACAATGAAAAAGTAATAGGCCTAGGCCCATAGATATGTATTCGACTAAACCCTTAACTAATTATTTTACTTGTAATAAATTCTCTTCCGATTATAAGACTTATTTGGCAGCTCTTCAATCTCACACGGAGCCTCGTAACTTCACTGAGGCCGTAAAAGATGCGGGTTGGCGTACCGCCATGGAAGCAGAAATTAAGGCTCTTGTTGATAATGGTACATGGACCATGGAACCCTTGCCTCCGGGAAAGAAAGCTCTCGGAAGTAAGTGGCTTTATAAAATCAAATACAAGTCCGATTCCTCTATTGAACGCCTAAAAGCTCGATTGGTTGTCTTCGGTAATCATCAGACGGAGGGCGTGGATTATGATGAGACATTCGCCCCTGTCGCTAAAATGACCACAGTTCGCGCATTCTTGGCCGTGGCTGCCTCGAAAAAATGGTATTTACATCAAATGGATGTCCATAACGCCTTTCTTCATGGCGATCTTAATGAGGAAGTCTATATGCGTCTACCTCCGGGTTTTAAATCTCCCGTACCTGGTCTTGTTTGTCGGCTCCGTAAGTCGTTGTATGGCTTGAAGCAGGCGCCTCGGTGTTGGTTTGCTAAACTCGGTGTTGCCTTAAAAGAGTATGGTTTTTCCCAAAGTTATTATGATTACTCGTTGTTCACTTTTGTTCGAGATACAGTGAGCATCCATGTCCTTGTTTACGTCGATGACTTAATTATTTCCAGTAATGATTTGCAAGCACTTTCTGTCTTCAAGAATTATCTAAGTTCTTGCTTTCATATGAAAGACTTGGGCGAGTTGAAATATTTTCTGGGCCTTGAAGTGGCGCGGAGCTCTACTGGCATTTTTCTATGTCAACGGAAATATACACTTGATGTTCTCTTGGAAGTCGGTCTCCTTGGCTGTAAACCGGCTCCTACTCCACTCGAGCAGCACCATCAGCTTGGAAGCTCCAAAAGTAAGTTACTTGACACCCCTGAATCGTATCGTCGTTTAGTGGGACGATTGGTTTATCTTGCCGTTACTCGCCCGGATATTGCTTATTCCGTACATATTTTGTCTCAATTTATGAGTTCCCCACGGCAAGATCATTGGAAAGCGGCTTTGCGTACCGTGAGGTATTTGAAAGGCACGCCGGGTCAAGGTATACTCCTTCGTGCTGGGTCCGATTTGAAGCTTACCGGATGGTGTGACTCAGATTGGGGTGCATGTCCTCTGACCCGTCGTTCCTTGACTGGATGGATCGTGTTTTTGGGTTCGTCACCTATCTCCTGGAAGACTAAAAAACAGCCCACTGTCTCTCTTTCGTCTTCTGAAGCGGAATACCGTTCTTTAGCTGCTATCACTTGCGAGATTAAATGGCTCAAAGGCTTGTTGGAAAATTTGGGTGTATCACACTCATCCCCTATCTCGATTTCCTGTGACAATAAGTCTGCTTTGCACATCGCCCAAAATTCGGTATTCCACGAGCGTACCAAACACATTGAAATCGACTGTCACTTTGTTCGTGATGCCGTGCAAGCTGGTCTTGTTGATTTGTCTCATGTTCGCACAACAGTTCAACTTGCGGATATTTTTACAAAATCGCTTGGAGTATCACAGTTTATATCTCTAGTCAGCAAGTTGGGCATTCTAAACCCGTATGCTCCAACTTGAGGGGGGGTAATAGGCCTAGGCCCATAGATATGTATTCGACTAAACCCTTAACTACCGATGTACTATAAATATATTACGTAATGAATGGAAGAGGCGGAATATTGATTCTATTATCTTAACAAAAAGGGAGCCTAAAGGAGTACAGATCAAATTCACAATTCCATACAACAACGAATTGGGACGGTATCATTTAATTATGTTGGAAGTGTAAGTTATGTAAGGGCATTAGCAATAGACAAACCTCTAAGAGGTTTGTTCTCATGCCACATAAGCTAATATACAAACTCATTTAGCTACAAACCTCCTACCAACAACAAATAAACCTCTTCAAGGTTTATATCATGGCCCACTATATTTTTTCTTCTCTCACATTCTCTCTCCACAAACCTGGTTACTAATTTGTAACTCCTCTCATCCATGAACCTCAACACTCATCACCAACAATAGAAGGTTTGTTGACAAACCTGTAAAATTATGGTCATGTCATCCTACAAACCTCTTGATGAACCTCTATTACTAATGCCCTAAAGGCCGACTCCAGCACAACTTCTACAAAACGTTTAATATTTGCAGTATATAAGTGTAATGTAGGAGGGCGAGTCTCGTGGACTGTCGTCGGGAGTCCAACGGCTAGGTCGATTTCAAGAGGTAGCATATGAAAAAAGGCGAGATTTGTACGATCGCTTTCATGCGCCTGTAAATTCAAAATAAGAGTATTAAAAACAATTAATTATTTATTGAGTATTGACTAATCACGATCATTATAAGCTCGTCGACTAATCTCGAATGATATTAGTGCAACCTGAACTATATTCTAGCAGTAGGTCTCCCTTGCGACGGGTCGGATATTGCGACGGGTAATATGTGAGTGAAAATGGGTAGAGGGGACAAGATGGGTACCCACCCCATGTGCTTTGTCTCTCACCCTTATGGGTTTTTTGTGAGACGATATGGTATCCGTCGCAAGTTTGCGACGGATACCCTCCGTCATAAGGGAGATTTTGTGATATTCTAGACACCTGTAAGATAAAAGAATCCTATTAAATTGAAGGGGTTGACAACGGAATCGAAATAGTGTGCACATATATCGTAAGTAAAGAAACAAAGACAATAATGTGAATAAAAACAATAATAGCACATAGCATGATAGATGAATAAATAATTAGCGTGCCCCTATTAACCCTCCCCTAGCTCCCCCCTCTACATGCGCTAGAAATCAGGAATAACTGCATCAAAAATCGATATATGACAGAGCACTATTTCTAAGCCCAAAATAAACAATTAAGGGATTCATAATAAAAAAATCAAACCTTAATGAAGTAACTTTTTTTTAGCATCGTCAATATATGTACCCCATAAAAACCTGTAATCAAACAAAAAACTATGAGATTAATAACAAATAACAAATACTACAGTATTATTCTATATGATACAGTCATACAGTAGCTATTATAATAATAAAACTATAATGAACATATGTGATACTGCCTAACTAATTAATCAATAATAATAATATCGATATACGATACTGCCTAACTAATTAATTATTAATAACAACGATATATGCAACAACACAAGGTATATATAATGAGATGATTATAATAGCATTAGATTAGAAGTTGGAGTTTCAATTAAATTATACGTCTAACACCATAACAGCTTTTAAAACTATATCGTTTGTTAAATTTTTATAATTATTTTAAATATAAGAAGTTTATAAAAGTTGGATTCTCTGTAATCGCTCGAAAAAAGCTTCCTTTATTAATATAGATATATATATATATATATATATATATATATATATATATATATATATATATATATATTGTTGATTGATTGATTAATTTGTTTAAAATGCATCATTAAGCTAGAACGGTATACGCAAACCGGTATGAACATGACTGTTATTGTAACATTTACGTTCCACCTCAAAAATAGGCGAAAGATGAGGCAAATTCCACTGATTTTTTTAATTTAATATTCATTATAATATTCATTATTGAACAACTATAAGTCTGAATTAATCTCCAACTTTAAATTCCTAAACTACCCTTTTTACTAATTAGTTTGAAATTCAAATTTTATGAGAGGGAATTTAAAGTAGCTAAGTAATTTACTACACTAACCCCGGTGGCACCCAATTTGAGAACCACCCGGTGACGCCATCTCATTTTCCTTTTAAATTTACTAGTTATTTTCTTCGAATTAATTGCACTATTTTTGTCATCGTTTTCTTTGTTATATTATACTTAGGGTGTCCCAGTTAATTATTTACCAATTTTATTGATTTATCAGAATTGAGATAAAAAGTAAAACTCACGTAAAATTAAAATTCGGTGGAGAAATAAAATTAGTGAACTCATGATTTTGGTTGAAACAATTAGTCATAAAATTACGTATAATTGCATGTCGCAAAGACTTAATTTTCCAAGTTATTTGAAAATTTGAAGGCAAACCTTGGCTTTGGCGGAGGATCAAGTTTTCAAATATACCAATTTTGAATTTTGATGCTACAAATGATAATATCTACTTGTGTAAAAGACGGGATGATTTGTACCATTGAAGTTGGTTTTAGAATCTTAAATCACAGCAGGTACGTAGCGTACAATACATAGTGCATCTGTGTTTACGTAAGGTGATAGTAACACGTGTATTGAAATAGATATAATTTAGACATGTGATGGAAAAGGACCCCCCGCGTGCGGGGTCAAATATACAGAAATGGTGGGCTGATCTCACATGAAGCAGCCTAAATACCCATTTTGGATATAAACCAGACGACAGTGGTATGCTTCAAGGGGTAGCTATAGGGCCACCATAATTAAAAAGAAAACAAAAGAAGTGAAAAGGAGAGAAGCTAAATTTCATTTCTTGGTTTGTTTGGGAACTTGAGTGTTTGCGAGCTCCTAGAATTTGAAATTGGAATTGGACTCAATTACCTATTAATTCCATCTTAGTTAAAATTTGGCACTCTCAAATTCCTACCATATAGTAGTCATTTCAATTACATCACTATTTGATTACGGTTTTTTTGTGATGCAAGTTTCATCGCAAATTTTTTTATTTATGATTTTTTTTAATCGCAAATTGTAGATACCTCATTTCTGCATCTCCCGCCAACCACCCAGTGATGATTGGGCCGCATGTTTGGTACGCGGAACGATTTATGACAATCCGTAAGTTTATCGTCAAGTGATAGCTCAAATACTTGTGTCTACCCCTTGGTTGTCATCTACGCGCCTATACGGCCGTTTTGACAGTAATTAGAGTTCATTTGGAGCCCGGGTCATAAACCGCTTCATTTTCTAAGAAACCGTTTAAAATGCCGAGTCAGAATGCTCTAGAATATTCCGGATATTTGTTCCATAATTTAATTTCATATCTTTTGGTAAAATATATCTCGTATATCATATTTTAAGGAATAAGGAAGTATAGATCTACTGCAATTCCATAAAAGAAACGCGGAAATCTTTCTTCCGCAGGAGGAAACCTCTGGGGAAATGCCGCAGCAGATCCTGCGCCTCTTGGAAGGATCGCAGCAGCTGTTGCGCCTCTTCCCCAGCTCGTTTCTGCCTGTTTTCATATTTTTTTCCGTGATTTGTTTCCAAAGTTTGAGTCATTCCATAACTCTTTACATTTTTTAGTATAAATAGGGACCTTTGCCTCACATATTTTTCACGCGAGTGTCCGCCTTTCTCTTCTCCCTTTGCATTCTAAGACCGTGCTCTAAACTTTCGACGCCTACGTGCTTGATCAATCGACCACGTAAGCTCAGATCATTCTGAGTTCCAGTCACGTTGCATGACCGACCAATTTGACCACTACACATCAATCAACTTCCTCTTACGAGGGCACTTTCTACATACATTCGAGTCGAGCAAGCACTAAACGTTAACTTAGTTAATCTCGTTTCGTCGAACATGTAAGTGTGAGGGTGCAAATCCCATCTTTTTTTATTGTATTTTATTTTTGTACTCATTAATGTAAGATTCACGTCAAAAATACATTCAAAACCGACTTCTAAAACCCTTTTATCAAACTGTTTTTTACGGATCAACAGTAACCGGATGTCGAGAAGAAACGCAGCAGCTGCTGCGCCTCTTCGAAGGGTCGCAGCATCTGCTGCGCCTCTTCCAGAGGCTGCCGCTACTTCTGCTCTTCTTCTTCTTCCTCGGTTTTTTCTGTTGTTTCGTTCCTTTTGTTTCGTCTTCTTATTTTTTTTTCTTTTCCTTGTACATAAAATAAATTTTAATGTTTTCCTTTTAAATATCACGTTTTATTCACGGCTTAAATCCCTTATAATCAATATTTGCGGGTTTTTCGTCATTAGATCAAACCCGGATTTTAGAAATTCGATTTGTTCATATCAAGTTTCTGGAATTCGTCCTTTGTACATATTTCCATCGCTTATTTTCAGTTTGTTTAGTTCTTTCAATTTCGTATCCGTCTTCGTAAATAAACCTAATTCGTTTTAATTCGTGTATAATTCGTTCTTAACTCGTTTTCAATAGTTTTAATTCGTGTTTATCGCTTTTATGACGTTTTTTATGTAATTAATATGTTAAATCACTTTCACTTGAGTCAAATATCAATAATCAACCATAAAATCTACCAACAAACATCAACGAACCCGCGGTTCTGACTTCACAGCCAGAGCTCAACTCAAGAACATACGCAGTAATAGCTGCGCCTCTTCAAAGGGACACAGCAGTGCTGCGCCTGTTCTGAGGTGAGTTTTGTCCCCGAATTTCCGTTCTCGCTTTGACGTAGCCTTTAATTACGTAATTAATTGACTATTAACCTTAATATCACTCTTAATCAGTCTTATTTTCTTACTTTAATTTTTAACCCTTTTCTTTTCTTCAAATTTCCGTCTTGAGTATATTTTTGACGTAAATAAGTTAACTCATTGTAATCCATTGTAATTTTAATTGTTGCTATTTTGTTCATTGCTATTTATTTATCGTTTATTGTATGATTTATTTGCTTGTTCTCACATGTAATTAATTCTAATTCCCACTTCGACATAACTGAGTGCTAATTACTTGTTCACCGACTTAGTCTAAATTCACATGTTAGGATTAAAACGTTGGATGTTGCATTGCATGCATATAATCGACAACATATCAAATATGAACGATTTCCCCAATCATTAGTAGAGGCCGCTATCGAGGCGGGCGGGATTAGGTGCTCAGTAAAACGACTTCCTAATACGTACCCTCACCCCTTACTCCAGATCTCTGTGAACATCCGTGTTCATTGGCATCCACGAGAGTCATTCTAGACATAGAATGCTAAGGGTAACGAGTTCTTAGTGTTCATGTCACTACTTTGTGTGTTGACATGACACGAGGTATTCAAACGGTTCCAATTTTCCATAAAAATTGGTGGCGACTCCACAAATGCAACACTTGTCCCAAGCGCCCCCGTGGCCCATGTCCACAGTTTGGCGACTCCGCTAGGGATGATACACTTATGTGTTACCCAGGGTGAAACTTGAACAAGGTTAGAGAATAGTTTATACGAGACAGTTGTCGGTTTTCATTACTCGACCTTCTTAGGTCGTTTTATTCGGCCTTCCTAGGCCTAACCCAACCCATTCGACCAATCGTGTCGTCTAGACGGTCCAAATTCCTATCTGGGCCTAAAGATGGATAGCGATTGACGTCAACCATACCGTGGTATATACTCATGTTTGTATCAAGGGCTTTCACTACTCGAGGGAATGGACTAGGAACCGACCTTACTAATGTTTGGCACGGACCTCTCCACAGACCAGGGTTTGATTGATTGGTATGGCAACCCACCTTTTAAGCCAAAACCCTTTTAAATGCACTCAGCATACTGTTATAATGCCTGTTTATATGTGTACCTTTTGTGTGTGTTTTCCAAATCAATCACGTGTCTAAATTCCTCATTTATAAACAAAATAATGTCAAAATTATTGTGTAAATAAGATTCAATTTCAAACCTTTCAAATAATGCCAAATTTTCCGATCCTCAAATTTCAACATTCTAAAAAAAAAAATCCAAAAAAAAACGTTTTAAATAAAAAATACTTTCAAACCATGTAAATCTAAAATATGTAAATTCAATTGGGCTAAGTTAGAGTCAAAATTCAAACCGACCATGTCCTAGTCAGAACTCTTATAAACCCGTCTACCTTTACATTTTTGGTCTTTTCAAACTCAAGTCAAGTCCTAAGGCGTCACGCCGTCATTTTGGACCCCCTACCCCAATTCAGTTAGGATCTAAGCATTTCCGACACCTCGAGTCGCACGTGCCCGAGTCATACATAAAAGACTTATTAACACCTATAAGCACACCTTGGGTATCTACACTTATACCCGAGCCTAGAATCAACACGTGTCATCAATCCCGTCAATAAGGTCAGCCATATAAGGGTCACTCCGCCAAAGTCAACACTCGAGTCTAAATTAAAGTCAAGCACCGTGAATTCAAACACGAGAAGTCGCTCACGATATTTCATGAATTCACAAGTCGACGTCTAGATTTGTCATCTTATCCTTGTAGTTACTTGTCCCTTCCTGTGTTCGTTGCTTATTGCTTTAGTATGCGTGATCCTATGTCGAATCGGGTTGTAATGCGCGTCATTTCTGTCGAGTAGGAATCCAGCAAGTTTCGCCAGTCAGCAAAGTCACGAAGCAGCTCAAGCCACAATCACCGTGTCTCTCCAAGACGTTTATGCCATGGTCCTATGAGTTCAAGCTACAGTGGAAAATTTGAGCATTCGCGTCCTCACCCTTGAAAATGGGATGGTGGAAAAGAACACGCCACCTAGAGAAACCTCTAGTCTAGGTCGTCCAAAGCTTATCTCTTGCAATAACTGTCATTCTAAAAAGCCGAAGACAACCGAAAGGAAACCTGGGAGGCATCAAAGGGTGCTTTCTGATTTAGGCATGTCTTATGCCGATGCTTTGAAGAGACTCTCTGCCCAAGGTAAGCTACATCCAATAGGGCTGACTCCGGATCCACCCTTAGAGAAGCAGGTGAACCTCTGGAAGGGCAAAAAGTACTGCCTATATCACCAGGGTAGAGGCCATGATATTGAAGAGTGTTTTCTCTTGAAACACACCATACAGGATATGATCGAATAGGGCAAGCTTCCAGTGCCACCATTTGTCGAGCAATTCGATAGGATCGACCCTCTTGGGTCTAACAGCACTAAACACGATGAAGAATCATTCCTAGAGTTTTCTCATCTCCTTGATCCTCGTGATGACAAAGAGATCAAAGCGCTCAAGGAGGACGATATCCAAAGTGGAATGCTTATGCTTTCCATTGCCTTCAACAATAAATTTTCCAAGTTAGAAAAAGCCATGGATAACTTAAACTCTCGGCTTTCCAACATAGAAAATCAGTTTGCTAAAATGGGTAAGAATCTTGAGACCCAACCTCTCAAGATGAAAAGCGTCCAGACAAACCCGCAACCTCATGGTCTCGAGGAGAAAGCAAAAAGTGAGCGATCTATTCCTAGTTCTTCTCATCCAGGAATCAAAATCAATAAAGGCAACCTCATGGAGCCTTCGTCAAAGAAACCTAACAACTCTCCCAGGTCATTCACAAGCCTAGGCATACCTTGTGCCCTAGCCTTAAACAAATTATCCTCTCTAGGTCTTCTTCAACCAATAGGGCCTATCCCAGATCCGGAAAAGAAGTCTAAGTTTTGGGATGGCAATTCGTATTGTCAATACCATAGAGGAAGGGGGCATGACACCGAGAGTTGCTACAAACTAAAAAATATCATCCAGGATAATATCGAGAGCGGCGACTATCATGTATCGACCTTTGCTCAAACTGACATTAAGTGCGATAGGGCTAAACTCATGGAAGCTCCACCCAGAAGACCGGGACGGGCTCCTAGAGCATTCGATAACCTTGACATCACTTATGCAGCAACGCTACAAATGCTAGTATCACAAGGCAAATTACACCTACTCGGTCCAACTCCAGACCCTGAAAACATACTGCCTAGATGGAACAGTAATGCATATTGCCAATATCATCGTGGTAGGGGACATGATACAAAAGCATGCTTTTGTTTGAAGCATATGATCCAAGATATGATTGAAAGTGGAAAATTGTCCCTCTCAACCTTTAACCCACACGGCAAGTTAGGCAATCCTCATGGATGTACCACTTATCAGGAAACTCTCCTTGACAGTTATCCTTCCAGTGTTCCCAATGATGAGGACAAGGTGCTCAAATGGGTGAATGATCAAAGTCAGATGCCGAAGCCAGTTGCTGGAAAAGAAAATGTTCAAGCGTGGGCCGATGATTACGAGTCTGGATCTGAGATCGAGTCAAAGTCCGAGTCCGGGTCCGAGTCCTAGGCTTTCTATCCCATAATTATTTTCTAGTATTTTTTTTTTCTTTGTGTCTATTTCCATTCCTAGTGACAATCTGGGGGCTGTCCCACGAGTCATGTCTTCTCGAGTCTATGTTAAATACATTCATTCTTCTTTTCAATAAAAGTACAATTTTCAATCCACATATTTTATCTTATCCTTTTCCTGTGACAACAAGAATTGGTTTGAGACATTTTAAAACAAACAACATCCCAAGTCGATGTGAGTGCACTTAAATGATGTTCCATTCCAAGTTGTAGAGGACATGAAACTCCGTGTTTTTTTCCTTACCTATTCCATGTCTGACAATAGAAACCTCACTATACCCCAGTTTAGGACGAGCCTATCTCAAGAGATTCTAGGACGAATCCAGACCATCTCCTTGTTAACAATACATGACGGAAGGCAAGCCCATTCCCCACAACAAACAACCCGTGTTACTAAAGACCAACCCATTTCACACCAAAGGTGCTAGTCTGACCTAAATCCATGGTAGCAAACAAATCCAAGACGATACGAACCATGGTCAAAAGACAAAGGCTCAATCAAGAGAAATAACCGAGATCAATATCCAAGGCCGCGGTTATGCCCGTAATCCAAGACAAAAGAGTCAAAAGGACAAGGCTCAATCAATCAAACAAGTCAATGTCAATATCCAAAGTTAAAGTTATCTTCAAAAACCTAAATCAAGAATCTGAGTCTGAATCAAGAACAAGCATCAAATACTGAGTAGAATAATGCTGAAGTATATATAGAATCAAGACATCAATGAAAATGGTCATCTAGCACCCTCACTTAGCCTTTCACACTCTAAGTCCTTCTCGAGACCGTCACAGGGAGATAGTTAGGAATTTTGAGAATCCTCTCAAGCTCGTCAAGTATACCCATTCTTTAGGGCCAAGACATGGAAACTTGATCCCGCATCAATTAACCTACCTTCATGTGCTCAGGCTACATCAAGCCAGGAGACTCCATTTCCAAGCCACATTACAAGCCATAGCCCCATAAAGCCTCAACTCCATAAAATCAAGCTCCAGAGATTTGTTCATCAAAGCCTCTTATTTCCGAGCTCCACATTCCGAATATCCAATCCAATTTCACCTTGACCCAGACACGGAGTCTTCAATACTTTGCTACCCGGGACGGGACATACCCATATCATCCTTAGGGTCCACTTTTAGGTGTGCTCACATGACAAGGAAATTTTTACAAACTTAATTATACCTCTTTGGTCGATGATCAGAGGGAGTTATCTCAATTCAGTTCTTCGAGTCACCAAAGGAATTACCCTCGTGACCCCTGCACTTTAAGGTCCTGACAGCATAGCTTAGGCACACATCAGAACTACGATCTGGTTTGATTTCACTCCACATGAATACGTAGGCAGTCCTTTCTTACACAAGAAGGATACAACTACAACACCCAAACAAAATTAACCAAACCTCAGAACTACGATCTGGTTTGATTTCACTCCAGGTGAATACGTAGGCAGTCCTCAAGGACACAACCGTCCCAACTTTTAACTTTTAACCTCAATTATCAACCACCTCAAACATCAACTTTCAACCTCAATTTCAACCTTCCAACCACAATTTCCATTTTTACCTCTTTACTTGGGGCTCCTTCTTGTCGCACAGTCTCTTTTTTACCAAATTCCAGGGTCATCTTCTCATCCTGGGGGCTTCTCTTCTGAGATGCCACCCTTCCTTTATTCCTCTCTTATTTTAAGTCGAGCTAGTGCTCGGTCTGGACAATGACAAAGGTCTTAGATCGATTCTCCAAGTTATCGTGCCTCAAGAGGGGTCTCTTTTACAGCAAGCGGCGGCAAAAGGGTGTCCAAGTGAACATCTGATTCACGGCTCATGCCTTGCCTTTATATGTCCCCATCATTCTTGCAATTCTTCTACCTTGGTAACTGATACGCGTTGTCGCCCAGACTTGGCTAGGGGTTGCGCATACTTAGGCAAAGTTATCCCTGCGTCTGTCAGAGTCATCCCCGTGTCGCATCCTAGTGGGTCTACATCGCGTCAAGTCATGCGTCTAAAGCCCATTTGAATATGCATAACGCATTACAAACGACAAATTTCTTTGAGCAAGTTTTAAACAACTTTTATAAAGAAACAACTTTTGCAAAACCTATGTGTTTCCTCCTTCGAGGTCCATGTGATAATTGCTTACGTGCATATATGTTTATGTGCTATTGTTTTCTATTAGATCGCATTCTTGTGTGGCTACTAACCATGCAGGTAAGTATCAGAAGCAATGCTCGCTCCAAGTGGGGGCTTCGCTCAAGTCTTCATTCTCCCCAGCGCAGCAGTATTTTGCAGTATTGCTCAAATTGTTATATCCAGCGCAGCGGTATTTTGCAGTATTGCTCACTCAAGATTACTCCCTTGACGATCAAGATGTTCCTAGTCGTCAATATATATGTTCTCCGCAGCGGTATTTTGCAGTAGTGATGCTCAAGGTTTCTTCCATGATGATCAAGATGTTTCTAATCGTCGATGTGTTCCCCAGCGAGATTTCATTGCCGCTTACAGCCCACGTATTTCTCGGAAGCATGATTCACTTGAGACCGATGAAAGCAGATTCAACCTCAAGTTTTTGCCAGAGTTCGCTTGAGACCGACGCAAGCAGATTCCCCAGCAGTTTCTACCAACGTCCTGCTACCCTCAATATTATTGTTTCCTCACGGAGTTTGGCAAAGGTGTCGTTCTCCAGAAGTTCCCAAACCAGAGCCTCCTTCCTTAGGTTCGTAAACCCAAAGTTAGGATTCTTACCCCTAGATTCTTAGATCCCAAAATAGCTTCCCTTAGGTTCGTAAACCTGAAAGCTGTCATACCAAATGTCCTTAGGTTCATAAACCCATAAATCCTTTTGAAGTTCCCATACCATAGAAAGCTTGGATGCATGTATCTGAAACCAAAATTAATATCTCAATAGCTCCTAAGCTAACCCTTAGGATCCCATCTCCTTTTAGGTTTATAAGCCTGTCCTTTTAGGTTCATATACCCATCTTCATACGCCCAACTCTTTAGGTTCCCAAACTCCCCAGGTTCATACACCTAGCCTCTACCTATAGGATACACCTAGCCTCTACCTATAGGATCATACTCCTTTAGGATCGCCTTTTCTCAGGGTTCATACACCCAAACCATGGTTACCCTTAGGCCGCCTTCTCGTTGATGTTTTCCTTTAGGGTCCCACACCCTAGCACAATCCCTACATATCTTTTAGGTCTTAACCTTAGCTCCTACGCTTAACTTTAACTCCTACGCTTAACCTTAGCTCCTACGCACCTCCGGAAGCATCTCGGGAAAGAAGTCTCAGGTATGATTTCTTCTTATGGCTGGCAAGCTTCCTTACGTAGTTTAATGGACTTTAAACGACCCTCCCCGATAGTTGACAGACTCTAAAATGTTCCCGATGACAGGTCCTTGGTTCAGACCCCTTGAACCGCCTCGCGTCGCCATAGTCGTCAAGTTATCATCTTCGATTGACCTGATGGCTATACTTTGACTTTCGCCTTGTCCAAGCCTCAGTCAAAGTGAGGGCTCTGTAGATACCTTATTTCTGCATCTCCCGCCAACCACCCAGTGATGATTGGGCCGCATGTTTGGTACGCAGAACGATTTATGACAATTCATAAGTTTATCATCAAGTGATAGCTCAAATACTTGTGTCTACCCCTTGGTTGTCATCTACGCGCCTATACGGTCGTTTTGACAGTAATTAGAGTTCATTTGGAGTCCGGTTCAAAACCGCTTCATTTTCTAAGAAACCGTTTAAAATGCCGAGTCGGAATGCTGTAGAATATTCCGGATTTTTGTTCCATAATTTAATTTCATATATTTTGGTAAAATATATCTCGTATATCATATTTTAAGGAATAAGGAAGTATAGATCTACCGCAATTCCATAAAAGAAACGCGGAAATCTTTCTTCCGCAGGAGGAAACCTCTGGGGAAATGACGCAGCAGATGCTGCACCTCTTGGAAGGATCGCAGCAGCTGCTGCGCCTCTTCCGCAGCTCGTTTATGCCTGTTTTCAGATTTTTTCCGTGATTTGTTTCCAAAGTTTGAGTGATTCCATAACTCTTTACATTTTTTAGTATAAATAGGGACTTTGCCTCACATATTTTTCACGCGAGTGTCCGCCCTTCTCTTCTCCCTTTGCATACTAAGACCGTGATCTAAGCTTTTGACGCCTATGTGACTAATCAATTTACCACGTAAGCTCAGATCATTCTGAGTTCCAGTCACGTTGCATGACCGACTAATTTGATCACTACACATCAATCAACTTAATCTAAATCCTCTTACGAGGGCACTTTCTACATACATTCGAGTCGAGCAATCACTAAACTTTAACTTAGTTAATCTCATTTCGTCGAACATGTAAGTCTGAGGGTGTAAATCCCATCTTTTTTTATTGTATTTTATTTTTGTACTCATTAATGTAAGATTCACATCAAAAATACATTCAAAACCGAATTCTAAAAGCCTTTTATCAAACTGTTTTTTACGGATCAGCAGTAACCTGATGTCGAGAAGAAACGCAGCAGCTGCTGCACCTCTTTGAAGGGTCGCAGCATCTGCTGCGCCTCTTCCAGAGGTTGCCGCTACTTCTGCTCTTCTTCTTCTTCCTCGATTTTTTCTGTTGTTTCGTTCCTTTTGTTTCGTCTTCTTATTTTCTTTCTTTTTCTTGTACATAAAATAAATTTTAATGTTTTCCTTTTAAATATCACGTTTTATTCACGTCTTAAATCCCTGCGGGTTTTTCATCATCAGATCAAACCTGGATTTTAGAAATTCGCTTTGTTCATATCAAGTTTCTGGAATTCGTTCTTTGTACATTTTTCCATCGCTTATTTTTTTTTTTTTTGGGAAAGTTAAGTATATATTGAATCAATCAAAATTGTTCCTGTTTACAAAGTGTCCTATACGCGATCATGTACATAAAAAAGGACTCAAAACGGCAACATAAACTCAAGCACTGATCTTATGTATCCATTCTAAGTCACGAGCCTTAAATTTTCTAGCATTAATCCTGTGAAACCTATGGCTGATATCATTCAAAATATGCTTTACCACTCCTTCAGGCCTTCTAACCATACCCTTCAACCTTGCTTCATTCCTTGTTCTCCATACATAATAATACAGTGCCAGATAGCAGGCACCCATATATTTCTTTTGCATCTTTGTGACTGTCCTGCTATTTGAAAACCACTACACTATATCAGGTGCTCTAAATCCGATCCTCAGTTTTTCCGGCAATAGCCGAGAACAACTACTCATGAACACACAGTCACTGAAGAGGTGCTGATGGTCGTCAGGGAAACTACCACATAAATCACAACTCACAACTCACATCCACATTCATACCCATTCTATTCAACCTATCTTTAGTCAAAAGTCTCTTGTGAAAAATAGCCCAGGAAATGAAAGAGGTCTTTGGTACATTTAAAGAATTCCAGCACAGATGTCTCCATTCCACCTTTGGATGACTAGCTCTCAACCAGTCATACCCAGACTTTACACTATAAACCAGAGTTGTATTGAGCCACTTGTTGTTGGTATAGGCTTGCTTAAATTTTTCCATAATATGTGTAATCTTCCTCCAAGACCAACTACAGTCAGGAGGAGCGACATAATCTGTCCAATCCTTATCTTTCATATAGACATGACTTACCCACTTTACCCATAGATGATCTTTTTTTTTTTTTTTTTTAGCAAGCCACCATACATACTTCCCTAGAAAAGCAACATTCCAATTCTTGAGATCCTTAATTCCGAAACCACCTTCTTCCTTAGGAGAGCAACAAATACTCCAACTCATATTAGGAGATTTCATGTATTCAGCTTTACCCCCCCCCCCCCCCCCACAAGAAATTCCTACAAATGGCATTTATCTTGTTCAAAATTCCATTGGGGATCAAGAAAATAGTAGCCCAATATGAATGCAAGGTTGTGAGTACAGATTGAACCAGTGTGAGTCTCCCTGCATAGGAGAGATGTCTAGCTCCCAAACCTCTTATTCTTGCTACTATTCTATCAGTGAGTTTCAGTTCCTCATTCTTGGTCAGCTTTTTGGAGGAGATAGGCACACCAAAGTATTTAAAAGGGAGGGCACCTCTATGAAAACCAGAAACTTGCATAATGTTAGCCATGGCAGAGGCAGTCATCCCATTGAAGTATATTTTTGATTTCTCCTTATTCAAAGTCAAACCAGAAGCAACTGAAAAAGTAGAGAAACTTCTAAGCAACCACATGATAGAGGATTCATTTCCTTTGTAGAATAATAGTAGGTCATCTGCAAACAAGAGATGATTAAGTTTGAGATGCCCACAGAGAGGATGAAACCTGAACCCATCTTGCTAAGCCACTACCTCCAAAATTCTTGACAAGTACTCCATACATATTGTAAACAAGAGGGGGGATAGTGGGTCTCCTTGCCTTAGCCCTATTTTACCCTGAAAGAACCCAAATAAAATCCCATTCACAACCAATGAATAAGCAGGGGAAGTCACACAAGCCATGATCAATCTGATGAACTTCTTTGGGAATTTTAAAGCATGAAGCATTTGCTCAAGAAACTTCCATTCCACTGAGTCATATGCTTTCCTTAGATCAATTTTGATCAAGCACTTTGGGGAAGGAGACTTCCTATTGTACAACCTAACCAAGTCTTGGCATATTAAGACATTTTCCACAATGTTCCTGCCTTTCACAAAGGCACCTTGACTAAAACTGATTATATCTAGTAAAACCTTTCTTAATATATTGCATAAAACCTTAGCAATACCCTTATATACTGTATTACAGCAAGCTAGGGGTCTATACTCCAATACACTTGAGGGATTTGCGGTCTTTGGAATAAGTGTTAAAGTAGTAGTGTTGACTTGCTTGAGTAACTCACCAGTGTGAAATAAATTTTAGATAGCAGTTGTAACATCCTCCCCTATTATATCGCATGAGTCCTTATAGAACTGACTTGAGTATCCATCAGGTCCTGGTGATTTAGCAGAAGGAATAGAAAAAATACAATCATTTATCTATTTTGTAGTGACAAGAGATAACAGGATATCCACATGAGCTCCCCTAACCAGTGACCCTCTCCTTATAGTAAGCTAATGTACATCAATAGTATCATGGCTTGAACCCAAAAGATCTTTATAATTCTCCAGGAAAGCATCTTCAATACCCTCAATACTATTGTAAACAATCCCATCCAAACCTTTAATACACATAACCCTATTATGCACCTGTCTATCTCTAATGTGAGTGTGAAAAAAATTTTGTATTCTCATCCCCATACTTTATCCACTCAACTTTGGCTTTTTGGCTGAGAAAGCTATGTTGCACCTTGCACAAATGCCTATAATTATCAGCTGCCTCCCTCTCAGCTACAAGGATTTCAAGATCAGTAGGGTTATCATGCATCTTGATCTGCAACTCCTCTAAAAGTAAATGAGCAATTCCTATAACTTTTTCCACATCAGAAAACCTGTTCCTATTCAAAACCTTCAAAGGGTTCTTCAGAAGCTTCAACTTAGAAACAAGTTGATACATGAGAGTGCCTGCAACTGAGTTGTTCCAAACAGACTGAACAACCTCCTTAAACCCAGGATCCAGGCTCCACATATTATAATATCTAAAAGGTGGTTTTCTATGCTCCCTATCATGCCTTCTATAACACAGAGAAGGATTATGATCAAAAAGGCATTCTGGCAGAAAATGAGCATAAGCCTCAGGATATTGATCCATCCAATCCTCGTTGACTAAGGACGGTCAATCCTAGAAATCCCCTAGAGCTAGGCACTTGTTTGTTATTGCAGGTAAAGAAAGCCCCTTTCCCTTTGATATCCTGAAGCCCACAATATTGGACACATTCTCTAAACTCTGCAATGTCATTCCATGTAACATCTCTACCAATTTTTTCATTATAATGCAAAACATTATTGAAATCACCACATATACCCCAGGGACCATGGAAATTATCATGAAAGTCTTTTAAGTGTGACCAAAGAGCTAACCTCTGATCATCATCATTGTGACCATAAACCACAGAAAATAGAATTTGTCCCCAATAGCAATTTCAGAAACTTGAGAAGAAATAACTTGATCATCAATATGTAGAACATCAACCTTAAATACTTGAGGATTCCATATAAGCCAAACTCTCCCCGCATTATGATAATGGTTATTATGTATCCCTTGCCAATGGGAGCCAAGGTTATTCAAAATAGCATTAAAATCTTGAACTTTAACTTTTGTTTCAACTAGACCATAGAGACCAATATTATTCTGAGCTAAAAATTTTCTAACATCTAACTGCTTATTGATCCCATTTATTCCTCTAACATTCCAACATCCGATTTTATCCATTATTAACTAATCCAGGTGGTTCCTCCAATCCCCCATTCACTTTTTCTTTACCCTTTGAGCTTTCAGTAACTGCCTCAACTCCATCGCTTATTTTTAGTTTGTTTAGTTCTTTCAATTTCGTTTCCGTCTTCGTAAATAAACCTAATTCGTTTTAATTCGTGTATAATTCATTCTTAACTCGTTTTAATTCGTGTTTATCGCTTTTATGACGTTTTTTATGTAGTTAATATGTTAAATCACTTTCACTTGAGTCAAATATCGATAATCAACCATAAAATTAACCAACAAACATTAACGAGCCCGCGGTTCTGACTTCACAGCCATAGCTCAACTCAAGAACAGACGCAGTAATAGCTGCGCCTCTTCAAAGGGACGCAGCAGTGCTACGCCTGTTCTGAGGTGAGTTCTGTCCCTGGATTTCCGTTCTCGCTTTGACGTAGCCTTTAATTACGTAATTAATTGACTTTTAACCTTAATATCACTCTTAACCTGTCTTATTTTCTTACTTTAAATTTTAACCCTTTTCTTTTCTTTTCTTCAAAATTCCGTCTTGAGCATATTTTTGACGTAAATAAGTTAAATCATTGTAATCCATTGTAATTTTAATTGTTACTATTTTATTCATTGCTATTTATTTATCGTTTATTGTATGATTTATTTGCTTGTTCTCACATGTAATTAATTCTAATTCCCACTTCGACATAACTGAGTGCTAATTACTTGTTCACCGACTTAGTCTAAATTCACATGTTAGGATTAAAACGTTGGATGTTGCATTGCATGCATATAATCGACAGCATATCAAATATGAACGATTTCTCCAATCATTAGTAGAGGCCGCTATCGAGGCGGGCGGGATTAGGTGTTCAGTAAAAGGACTTCCTTATACGTACCCTCACCCCTTACTCCAGATCTCGGTGAACATCCGTGTTCATTGGCATACACGAGAGTCATTCTAGACATAGAATGCTAAGGGTAACGAGTTCTTAGTGTTCATGTCACTACTTTGTGTCTTGACATGACACGAGGTATTCGAACGGTTCCAATTTCCCATAAAAATTGGTGGCGACTCCAGAAATGCAACGCTTGTCCCAAGCGCCCGTGTGACCCATGTTCACACAAATATTTTCCGTCACAAGATTTATTTTTTCCTTATAAAAAACTCAAAAAATTTTTTTTGGTGACTTCGACCATACGTGACCCGCCTAATTCCAATTCCAATTCCACGAGTTCCCAAACGGCAATGAGAAATTGAAATCCGGAATCGAATTCCATGTGATCTCCAAACGAATTTTTGGAATTGGATTTGGAATTGAATTCAAACATTTTGATTTCTACAATTGAAATCATGAAAATGAAATCAATTCCGGGTATTCAAACACTACCTTAGGGAAATTGTACATAGTGCCTTTGAGGTTTGCCATTTTGTACGAAATACTTCAAATTTTGAACCGGAAAACTTTAAGAGGTCATAACTCGTGTTTATGAGATTGGAATGTGACCATTTTTTCCAAATAAATCGTCTTTTCGAGAACTACGATTAGAAAAAAAATCCGAATTTGGAATTCGTGACCAAGAGATATGGTCACTCAAAGTTTGTTCGGTCAAAAAAATTTGACATACAAAAACTCTAGTCATGAGATCCAAATACAACAATTTTTTTTTTCCAAATCGTAATTCTCGAAAAGAAGATGAATTTGAAAAAAAAACCGTCACATTCCGATCTCGTAAACACGAGTTATGGCCTCTTAATGTTTTTTCGGAGCAAAATTTTGGGTATTTCGTGCAAAATGGCAAACCTCAAGTACTCCGTGTTCATTTTCCACTTCTTTTATTGTAACAAAACAGATTTGGCACTCATCCAACTATTTTAGCCCATTACATGCTTATAACATCTTCAATGGTAACTGTAAAAAAAAAACAAAATATTCAATGGTGAACCACATTTATCGTAGCTTGATTTACCACGTAGGTATTGCTATCATCCTTACTTTTAAGCTATATACTCTTACAATGGTGAGCTAGATATTTCTTGCAGCTTGAATATGTCCACTTTACATAATCAATCAAAACCGTCTTAGATTCTTAGTTTCATAGTTAAGACGGAGGTTTTCTAGACAATAGGTCGCAGTGTAACACCCCCATATAGCGAGGTGCCTTACCAAGGACCACCCTAGCATATAAAGGCGTTACCATCTCGGTTACCCGAGGTAAGTAGATCAATATGGACCATCAAAGAACAATTAATAAAATGTAGAGTTAAACTTATTACATAATTCCAAACCAAAATCCAACGTATTAAGAAATGTGGTCCAACTACAGCTCAAAGTATAAAAAGACTCGTGACAGCGGAAGCTAAGACTCAAGGTGATGACACTCCCATCTTCGGTCCCGCAGCTATCGTGAAATCATCACCTTTCAATATCTGCTCACCATTCCCGAATGGATCACCACAGTTTTATAAAACATATATGGGGTCAGTTCACTGCATAAACAAGATAAGAAAGATAGCAAACAACATCCAAGTCAATCCTCACACATTCCTCCAAACTCCATCTATAACCAATAACCGACTACACACCGAAGTGTATGACCCTGCCAGGTTCCCATCGCAAGAGGAGACCCTCACCGCCAGTAGAGGACCGCAACTTTGCCCACCTAAGCCCCGCTCATCGCAACGAGCAATAACCCATGTCCATTAATGTGCACATCCCCTTTGTGACGGGAACTACAAGGGGCGAATCAAGGGCGTGAAGTCATTCCCGATGATGCCTCCACTGAGCCGAGGACGCACCTCGAGAATCACAGACAATCAAACAACCAAACTCACAATACCAATATCGTCATGCCAAATCCAAGGTACAATCTAAACAATGAAAGTAATCATGCCAGTAAAACAATCACCATCTTATACTTAAATATACAGTCAACTGAGTAGGGAAACCTTACCTTATTATGAATCCGAATCACAAGCAAACAGCGGAAACTAGAATTGTTCCTCTACGAATCCTTCACCTAACAAAAATCACAACCATGTGTAGATACCTCATTTCTGCACCTCCCGCAAGCCACCTGGTGATGATTGGGCCACATGTTTGGTACACATAATGATTTATGATAATTCGTAAGTTTATCGTCAAGTGATAGCTCAAATACTTGTGTCTACCCCTTGGTCGTCATCTACGCGCCATTACGGTCGTTTTGACAGTAATTAGAGTTCATTTGGAGTCCGGGTCAAAAACCGTCTTCATTTTCTAATAAGCCGTTTAAAATGCCGAGTCGGAATGTTCTGGAATATTCCGGATATTTCTATTCCATAATTTTAATCTTTTAATTTTTTGGTAAAATATATCCCAAAATCTTATTTTGAACAATAAGGAAGTTGAGATCTACCGCAATTCCATAACAGAAAGGCGGAAAATCTTTCTTCCGCAGGAGGAAACTTCTGGGGAAAGGACGCAGCACCTGCTGCGCCCCTTCAAAGGATCGCAGTGGCTGCTGCGCCTCTTCCCCAGCCCTTTTCTGTATATTTTCAAATCTTTTCGAGATTTGTTTCCAAAGTTTCAGTCATACCATAATTCCTCCGTGTGATTAGTATAAATAGGGACCTTCGTTCCTCATATTTCTCACGCGAGTGTCCGCCCTTCTCTTCTCCCTTTGTATTCTAAGACTGCGCTCTAAGCTTATTGACGTCTACGTTCTTGATCAATCGACCCCGTAAGCTCGGATCCTTCTGAGTACCAGTCTCGTTGCATGACCGACCAATTTGACCAACTCCACCTCATTTAATCAATCAATTTAATTTAAATCCTCTTACGAGGGCACTTTCATCATACATTCGAGTCGAGCAATCACTAATCGTTAACTTAGTTAATCTCGTTTCGTCAAACATGTAAGTCTGATGGTGTAAATCCCATATTTTATTATTGTATAAATTAATGTAAGGTTTACGTCGAAAATATGTTTGAAACCGATTTATAAAACCCTTTATCAAACCTATTTTCATGGATTAACAGAAGACAGACGCCGAGAAGAAACGCAGCAACTGCTGCGCCCCTTCGAAGAGTCGCAGCATCTGCTGCGCCTCTTCCTGAGGCGGCCGCAGTTTCTGCCTTTCTTCTTCTTCCTTTGTTCTTTGTTGATTCGCCTCTTTTATTCCGTCTTCTCTTATTTTCTTCATGTTCCATTCACTTAATAATTATAACACATAATTCATAATAATTTATCGTATTTAAATCCGACTTAAATCCCTTATAATCAATATTTGCGGGTTTTCGTCATTAAAATCAAACTCGGATTTTAGAGATTCGATTTGTTCATATCAAGTCTCTGGAATTCGTCTTTTGAATATTTTCATCTGTTTATCGCAATTTTTCTTAATAGTCTAACATGAATAAACCCAATAAGTTTGTTTTAATTTGTATTAATTAGTATTAATGACTTATAATCAACACAATTAGTTTCAGTCCATTCTTTATCGCTTTTATGACCAATGCACATGTAAATAATCTGTTAAATCACTTCTACTTGAGTCGAATACCAATAATCGATCATTAAATCACCAACGAACATTAACAATATGCAGTTCCGGCTTCACAGCCAGAACTCACCTCAGGAACAGACGCAGTGACCACTGCGCCTCTTTCAAGGGACGCAGCATTGCTGCGCCTGTTCCGGGGTGATTTTTGTCTCTGAATTTCCGTTCTTGCTTTGACCTAGTTTTTTAGTTTACGTATTAATCGACTATTAATCGTAATATCACCACTAATCTGTCCGTCTTCTAACCCTAATTATTTTCCCTTTCTTTTCTCAAATTATCTGTTCTAAATATATTTTCGACGTAAATCATTGAACCTTTGTAATTTTATTTATCGTATTTTGTTTATTGTATCTTTATTATCGTTTGTTTGCTTTCACATGTAATCAACCTTAAATCCCTACTTCGACCTATTGTTTGCTAAATTACATGTTCACCGACTTAGTTAATTTTCACATGCTAGGACTAATTTATTGGATGTTGTATTGCATGCATATAATCGACAACATATTGAGTATAGATAATTTCCCTAATCATTAGTAGAGGCCGCTATTGAGGCGGGCGGGATTAGGTGTTCGATCAAAAGATCTTCCTAATACGTACCCTCACCCCTTACTCTAGATCTCTGTGAACATCCGTGTTCATTGGCATCCACGAGAGTCATTCTAGACATAGAATGCTAAGGGTAACGAGTTCTTAGTGTCTATGTCATTACTTAGTGTCTTGACATGACGCGAAGTATTCGAACGGTTTCCAATTTTCCACAATAAATTGGTGGCGACTCCACAAATGCAAACGCTTATTTTCCCAAGCGCCCTCGTAGGCCCCCGTGTCCACAGTTTGGCGACTCCGCTGGGGAGTAATACACTTACGTGTTGCCAAGGGTGAAACTTGAACAAGGTTAGGGAATAGTTTATATGAGACAGTTGTCGGTTTTCATTGCTCAATCTTCTTAGATCGTTTTATTCGGCCTTCCTAGGCCCAACCCAACTGACGTGGGTGATGTCGTCGGGTCTCCCAATCAAACACATTTATAATACTCAACATACAACTAGTTAGCGGTAAGTCGAGGTCGATCCATGGGACGGTGTGCTTTGGGTTCTAAGTCTATCTATCTCAATTTATGCTAGTGTCACAATTGATTTGGGTTTGTAGTTGTGTTCTAGACTAATAAAAGCAATAAAGTAAAAAAAGTAATGAAAGGAAGGATGTAAACAAATGATTAAAAGTGGTAGGATGTCATGGGGTCATAGGGGATTCATGGGAGTTGATCATACAAACATGTTTACAAAGTTGCAAGCAATTAATGTTGTGATGGATCCGAGTTGGTTTATGTCTTACGGTTCATAGGAAGAGTTTGGTCCCGGAGCCGAATCGATTAGATTGTACAACACCTACAAGTCGACTTACTTTCCTCCTATTCAACTTCTATGCATGGTCTAACAAGACTCGAGTTGGTTTATGTCTTACAAGTCTTGTTGAAAAGGTAAGAGATGGGTAAAATGCAAGGATTCATAGGCTTGGCATTTCATCAAACATAACATGTGCATAGGTTGACATCACAACAAGCAAGCAATTTAATTATGTGAACATATTAGATTAAGCATGATTAATCCCATGTTTGGTTTCCCCTAATTACCCACTAATCCTAGTTAAGAGACTACTCACTTATTATCATGGTAAATATGTCATTAATAGTGTCAATCATCACAACAAATGTAAACATGATAAGGAAATGAGGAAATAAACAATAAATAGTAAAAGGGTAAAAGAATTATACCAAACTTGAGATGATTCCAAATAATAAAGCAAAGAATAAAAGAAGAGAACTTGATTAATTGATGAAGAGTTGTCAATTCTCCAATAATAACCCAATAATCTTCAATTACCCAAAAGTAACAAACTTGAACAATAATTAAGGAGAGATTAATGTGAGATTTGTGGAAAGATTAAAGAGTAATCTATCCTAATCTTTTCCTAATCTAATCTAAGAGGAATTTCTAATGTGGAGGCTCTCTACTCTCAAACTTCTCTCCCTTGATTATTTACAAGTGGGGTATATATAGTAGAGCTTCATTAGGTTAACTAAGGCTAATTTAGTAATTACATTTTTGAGTTTTAAGCAGGGAAATGCTAGTCTTTTCGGAGAGATGAGCATCTCGGCTGAAGACGTTGCGGTCCGTCCGTCCAGGAGGGGAAGACGCTCGGATTCTTGAGGGGGTGCACGGGCGTCTTTCTGCAAATCCGTTCGGATTGTAGTAGAGGAATCCGAGCGTCTTCAAGGCTCGGACGCTCGGATTGTCACCTTGGACGGCCGTCTTGACGTTTTGGACGCTCGGGTTTTGCTTCAGAATCCTTTTCTTCATTTTCTTCTTATTCTCGTAGGATTGGTCTTTAGTTCTCGCTTCCTCTTCATACTAGCCCATCAAATATCGTCAATAAGCTTCCAAATATGCACGAAAGACGGGAAATTCCGCCTAATTATCTTCTTTCCTACAAAACATATGAAATGCACTAGGAAAGCAAAATAGAAAGCATTTGACGGATAAAATGGTCATGGAATGTTATAATAGTATGCAAAATAGGCTCAATTAGGGGACTAAATGTGCACAAATAATGTTCACATCAAATATCCCCAAAGCGAACCTTTACTCGTCCCGAGTAAAGAGGTGACAAAGACTAGGACCGTTATTTAAACTAACCTAATAACATAGCCGATATGAGACAATTAGCGGGTCTCACTCCGCCCCTTCAACTCATAACAAGACAACCATGAGGTAGGATGCCTTCTTGCAAGGCAAGGTGGGTCTTGCCAAAATGGCGACACATCCAATCATTAAAGCACACAAAATCAAGTAATGGATGCATCTACAAAAGAAAGCCACTTTCCTCATCTAAGTGGCGGAAATTATCTACAAGGGAAGCAATTCAAGGGTACACACTCCTTCATAGATGCAATTTCTTCAAACTACTAAGCCTAGAAGGATACCAATAAATCACCTCCAAATTGTGTCAAGCTAGGGTACCTTTGTCCTCAATCGTTAAATGCTTTTGCCAAGAGTAGACTCCCTATGGTGTTAGAAACACTGGAGGATCGCGGAATTCCCCCTCTTGCCTAGACAAGAAGAAGGGTCGTCCCCTCTCTACCATGCACAAAAATGGTTACGATGGATAAAGGGATCGATAGAATTTGAGTTTCATTTGGGAGTTTGCTTTTGTTGTTTGTTTTTCCCCCCAATTTCTTGTGGCATATAACATTTGAGAACAATTTCTTGCCATTTTTTTTTTGATTTTTGGCAATTCAACACTTGATAACTTTCAACTTTTCTTTGCATTTCTTTTGAACATTTTCAAAGTCACCCTATATGTAGTGAGGGTGCCTTATATTTGAAGCATAGGAGTTTTCATTTTTGTTACTCCTTTTCTTTTGATGCATTTTGCAAACTTTTTTTCACTTTTCTTTTCATTTCTTGAACTCAAATCGATTTCTTTTTGTGCCCATTCCCTTTGATGACAAAAACGTGGTAGAACATGGATGAATGATGGTTGCATGGTTTTAAGGGTCACCTTGGAATAAACGGTAGCCAAGGAGTTATCACACCACAAGGTACTCTTGACTAGGCCTTAATCCATGGGTCAAAGGATACTAGCATGACACATCCTAGGGTGTTTTACAAGTATTCTAACAAGCAAAGTCTTAAGAAGAAAAAGCATCTACTAGGGCCTATATACACTTGTCAAGCTTCCCAAATAGACGGTTTCACAAAATTTTTCTAACATGCAACTATATGCCATGATGCAACTAACATTTATACATCCTAATGCATATGCTTCTACCAACTAGTATGCCAAATAATCTAAATGCAATCCTAAATTCACATTGTTTATACCGCATCAATCAAAATAAAGCCACATAGTCATTAATCATAAAGAGGAAAAAGGAGATTAGAAAGATCATACCATGCGGTCTTCAATATCCTCATGTCTCGGATGTGGTGTAGTCAATCAATGTGAAAAAGGATGAACAAACACAATATATACAAGCAATATATATAAGACTACACTACAAAGGAAATGAACATGTTTTTGAATTTTTGAATTTTTCAAATTTTTATGGTTTTTGTTTTAATGAAATTAAAAGACATATTTTTGTGATTTTTCGAAAATTTTCAATTTTTATGCATTTTTGGAATATAAATTCCCATCCCCCACTTTATTTTGGACATTGTCCTCAATGTACATGTAGGAGTAGGAATGAGAAAGAAAATACATGTTTTTTGGATTTTTGATTTTTTTGAAATAAAGTACAAATGCAATGATATGATATGAATGAATGCATGCTCTAACTAAATGCAATTCTATATGATATATATAATAAATGAATGCAATCTAAACTACCCTATATGATGCATGATTTCTAGTAAACTATGGTCACCTATGATCAAACCTCCCCAAACCGATTTAAACACTATTTCTAGTGTAGAAAAGAATAGGATTGGTCATTAGTGACTATGCATGAATTCTAGTCTATATGCAACTATCTACATGAATCATGTGAGATATAATACAATGCAAACTACACTAAATGAACTAACTAATGTAAATGCAATATGAAATATAATACAAATGCATGCGAAAGCTACACTAAATGCAATGTATGTACAAAAGAGAGAGGGAGAGAGGAGTATCATAAAAATGGAGGTGATGAGGTAGGCCTCTTTTACTCATCATCATCCTCATTTTGGTAGTAGCCATACCGGTGAGAGCTCCCTCCTTGGTCATACCCTCCTCCTTGTCCTGAGTATCCTCCACCACCAAGATTCCAAGCTTGGTCCCCTTGATTAGGGAACAAATGTTGTGGTTGGGCCCAAGAGGGCAAAGGGCCATTAGGGTCAACATACCCTTGTTGAGCCGATTGATAGTATTGGGGATAAAGAGCCAAGTAGTTATCGACCCTCCCTTCATGTACCCCGAGGTCCACTCTATTCATGAGGCTCATCAAGTCATTAATGCCCGGGGTGTTGGGGATTTCCGGCTCAAATTGCGTATAAGGAGGAGGGTATGGTGGGATAGGCACATAGGAAGGTGGCTGAGTAGGCCTTGCCGGTATCCCACGAGGTACTTGTTGTTGGCGGGATGCCTCTTCCCTTTGAGGGGGATTGCCGATGATTTGGATATCAAGGAGGTAGCTTGGTGTAGGCGAATATGGGCTCAATCTTGGGTCGGTGCCCGATATATTCCAACCCGAAAGGATGATGGAGGTGCACCCTTTTGTGAGCCATTCTACACTCCCTTCTTGAGTGTAGTTACACCACCGGTGGTGGGTGAAGACGCAGTGTTCATCAATCAAAGTACTCCCTGTTGTAATATGTGTCCTCCGACAATAATGCGATCACAACTGTCGATCATGATGATCACATGTTTAATATCTCGTTTTAAAGAATACAATTGGGAAGTAATATTTTACTGTCAACTGGTCCACACATATCGGTAATGATTGGCTGACTAGGGTTTGACATTACTGTCGTGCGACGGTGGTGATCAGTTGATCCCCTTAGGTCATACCTAAAGGGTAACACTCTTAATTGAATATTTAATTGATCGTATGACGATACGGGTTAATTAAATTACTTAAAATTGACGGACGATTTTGGAAGTAATATTTACGTATCTCATTACAATTTGATACGGTCTAAGTGATTGAATTGTTTTATTACTTAGATGAAATTATTGTTTAAGGAAACAATTGCATTTGGATGAATAATTTATTATAAATACAAGATGTTGTGATTTATAATTGGTAAATTATTTTGGTTCAAGTAATTATGAATTACTAAGTCGATTTTGTGTATGACGTATTTTTTATTAATGCGTTGATTTTTAATATATTAAAAATGCATAACAATTTTACATGACATGTGACATGTGATAAATTGACAAATTGACAAAGATAAAATGAAGTCCATTTTACCTTAAGTGGACCGAAATTAAGAGGGAATATGGTGTTTAAATTATGTTATATTTTTGAGTGGAAAACAATATAATTACACCTAGCCATAGCCATGCAAGCCTATGTTTTCTTGGATAGAAAAACTTGACCATGCATTGGCTCCCTCTCTCTCCTTCCCACCGGTTTTTGAAGGACAAAATAGAGAGTTTTCTCTATCAAAATTTTTCATTCATAATTTACACAATATTTCTAGTGTAAGAAATAAGAAAGCTCTCTAAGAAAACTAGAGAAATAAAACTCCAAACTTCTTCCTCTCTTAACCGAAAATTAAGAGACTAAAATAAAGATTTTTAAGTCAATTTTATTTAAAATTAATATTGTTCTAGTAATAATAATATTAATTTTATTAAGTTGTTACCTTGGGTATAAATCCTTGGGAGGGATTCTACACTTGAATCCTTGTTCTTCCATTTTGGAGTGCTCAAGAACAAGTAAGAAGGAGATCTTACTTGTGCCCATAAAATCCGAAACATTCAATGTAAGATGATGATTTCTTCTTTAATTTCATTATTGTTTGCATGCATAAGATTTGTAATTAATTTTATGACTAAATTTATTAGAACATATATGAATATGTTAAGTAATGAGATATAGATTTCTAATAAGCGGTATCAAGAGCCTTAGGTTGTTTGCATGCAAATCGGTTATTGTTTTTTCGAGTTATATGATTAACATATAAAACTTATAAATTTGTGTTTATTATGACATATCACGAAATTTATTATACATGTTAAAGTTTCTGGTCCTAAAATGTTTTAGGATATTTTGGTTTAATTTATGGATTTTATTGTTCATCTTATATAATAATGGCATTAAAAATGTGATTTTATGATTAAAATGTCATTTTCGGACTAAAATTAGCTAAACTTCGAATTTTCTAGTGGTTTTGGATATGTTTTCACATATATTATTTTTAGATGACCTGAAAATTTTCATAATTTTCGGAGTTTTTATGCTCGAAATATGGATTTTTCATGATAAAAATCGAATTTAATTGAAAAATAGGTTAATATGAGAAATATTTTGAATCTGGTCATATAAATTTAGTATGTTGTCACATGAAATATTACAAGATTTGTGTAAAATAATAGGCTATAATGAAGTCTTTATGCATGATTTATGATTTTTTGATGAAAAATAGCATAAATAGTGACTTTAATTAGTGAATAATTGCTAAAACATACTTCATGACTAAGCAAAAACGTCACATGTTGCATTATATTACCCATTTCAGATCTAAAATTGAAAAGTTGATAAATATAATTTTTCTCATATTTTTATGATAATATTTAATAAATCCGATAAACCGCAACATTGTTTTTCCCGATAAATTTCGAAATTTTTAACCTAAGTTTTTGAACATTATGAGTGTCATGGTACTTTTCCAGAATGTTCATAAGTTTAAATTTCAAATTTTGAGTTTATTTGAAATTTTTGTGATTTATTTGAAGTTTATAGCATTTTATTGTAATTTTGAGTCCATTTATGAACAATTTTAAGAAATATAAGTTAATTATTGTCAATTTGTTAGTGGAAACTAATTTTGAGTCCTAATATGGTTAGGGTAATTAACTTATGCATAAATATGATTTTATGTAATTTATTGTGATTTTAAAAGGTTGAATCACGCAAATCCGTAAAAACCGCTTAATATACGATATTTGCTCCTTAAAGGCGATTTAGCATAAAATTGGGCATGTTCATACATATTATAATGATGAATTTTATTTATGATTGTCATAATTTTATTTTATGTAATTTTTGAATTATGTAATTTTTACTTAGTATGGCCTTAGTTTTTAATTGGTATTACCCGAAATGTATGGGAATATCGATTCGGTTGTAAGTTATTGTGATCTCGTATCACCGTTTTGTAATTTAATAGATTTATTTTATTTTAATTACAAATGTATAATAGGAAATTATGTAATTTGTTATGTAATTTAATTTATTCCGGAGATCCTTGAAGACGGTGCCACTTAAGAAGGCGATCCATTAAAGACGGTGTTACCTCGAAATGCGTGCCAAAACCGAAGTTCAAGGGACCAATGGAGTTGGTTTCCGAATTTGTAATAGTTTATTAGATTTACTATTTTAGGAAGGTCATACTAGGATTTAATTTACGCTTTGCATTTTATTTATATGTTGCATGCATCGCTAAATCGCCATAACTAAAACATGCATTATCTTTTTAATTGAGTTTATCGACCATGTCAATTACAATTATCGTAGTTCACCGCTTTAGTTCACTTAAAACGTGATAGATAATACATTGACATGACCTCTCGCTAAAAATAAACAATTGAGACTTAGCCTTACCAAAAAGTAGAAACCATGAAAACCTATTTCGTGAGGGAGTGCACTCGGCCACACCGGGGTACAAACCTTGTTACGTAGGGGAAGTGGGTGATAAATGTCTATCCACCGAATTTATGTTAATGAAGGGTATTTCGGCACACCGTGCCCTGAGTTGATATGAGTTTGGATCATGGACACATTTATTCGAAATTTGGATTGAACTCAACGAAAGTATTCACGACGATTTCCGGATGTGTTTCGGGCTAAAGATAAATATTAATGTAATTTTATCGACCAAGAGTTCTAAAAGTAGAATCGATTAAAGAGTTAATCCACCGAGTTATATTGATGAGGGGTATTTCGGCACACCGTGCCCCAAGTTAATATGAATTTGGATCTTGGAATCATTTATCATAGTTGGGTAGAGGTCACTATGTAAATGCTTTACTTGTTATTTACAAGTATTAATAAAACGATGAATGTTAAGTTTTCCACTATTCCGTTATCATATTGTTCTATTTCTTTACCACAATTCATATACGATATCATTTCGATTTTAGTTCAAAACTTCATTAAAACATCGTAACTAAAGACAAAATTTGAATTTTCTTCTAAAAACCTCGAATTATCCATTGGAAGGATCTCTTGTGAAAAGTATAGATAAAAGTTATTCATTATCAAACAGGTTTTTGATTCTTGACTAACACATCTACTTACAATGAATTGTTTTTCATATACTTAATTGAATTAAGTACCTTGAAGTGATAAATTGTTTTGGTAATTAGATTTGTCGGAAATCGTAATAGACCAAAATACCGCAACCACTTCAATGAAAGTTTTAAGACTAAACAAACGAATGAAGAGTAGTCTTAATGAAATTCAATTTTGCTTCTCTAAGCAAAGATTCATTGAAATGAGTGGGAGCATTCTCTTAAACCGTTAAGAAAAGGACGAGGTTCAAAGAAGTAAAATTAGAATGAAATTGATACAAGGTAATGTTAAAAGTAACGTTATTGAGAATAACAATACTAAACCTATCAATCCCGACCGATAAAGTTTCCATTGTCTTAATTGTTGGACGCTAGAAAAGAAACTACCCCAAATTATTGAAGAATCAACAAGTTAGTTGTGGGACATCTAATGGGACCTTCTTCTTTAAATGTTTATTTGATTGACATAAATTTTGCTAGTACTACTTCATCAATATTAGAAATCAATGAAGGTTTTCATCATTGTATGCGATACATAGGATGATTAGAATATGACGACTAGCATCAAATAATGTCGAGAGATAGAGTCATTGTGTAATCAATCGAGTTTTTGGGTTTAAATTTGTACTTAATTGTGACTATTAAGTGCATAAACGCTAAATAAGAATATAAATTTGTTAAGATACAAAAAAGGTTTCACTTTTGTGACCCTATACACCATGATTTGATGTATGGCTAGCCCATTATCAAGGTGATTATGTTCTAAACCAAACTAGAATGATATATCATGTAGATGATGGAAGACTCAAATTGGTAACCCAAGATTGAACCTTAGATTCTGGAATGATGAACGCAGAGAGTTATCGAGTACTCTTGAAACCATTAGATCTTATGGTATATGCGTATCTTGTATTCAAAGCAAGATGTCTCGTGCTTTTTGGTTGAAAAGGAAATCGAGGTTGTAAATCATTGATCCAGAATAGTTTGATCATTTTCTTTTACCAACGATTTAAGTTAACACCAATGTGTTCACTTAATAAGGTAAATAGAGAAATCTTTGAAGAAGTTCAAAGAGTTCAAGAAATCACGATTTAGTCGTGATAGAATTATCAAAGTGATGACTTTGATATAAGCCAAATGAAATGTGATATAGTATCACAAATTAATCTCTCTTAGCACGTATTATGGGATAATGTGTGGTTGGATAAAGAAATCAAACGCTATTTGATATAGTTTGGACTTCGATCAAGTTACTTTGAGTTACATGATCCTTTTGGGGATTTTATCATTTTGTCTAAATTACTTTTCCACTAAATCTAAAACGAATCATATGAGATATGAAATGGTAGGGTACCATGTTTGTAAGTTTTTCAAAAGAAACAAATGCTCATTTTTCTTACTATAATCACGAGTACAACGGGATTGTGGCTCGTGAAGCTGTCTTTCTAAAAATATAAGTTTATTTCTAGAAGACAGAGTGGGAGAAAATATTCAAGAGCCACAAATTGTATTGTGTCAAAGGATGTTATGTCGCAAGAAACTGGTCTTTCTTGGCTACATGAGACGTTTTGTGTAAAACGTTGTTTCTTCAAAACCTAGGAGGTTAAAGTCGTCACTTGTTGAAGATGATGAATTCATGTTACTTTTAAGAAAGTAAAGAGATTACAACTTACAATGAAATTGTTTGATTCAAGTTGATTACTTCTTGAAAGTAATGAACATATGACTTACATGAGAGTGTTTAAGTCACAACTCAATACAAGGCTTAGAGCCATGAAAATCCGAAAAAAAAGGCTTGTTTAGTGACAAAGGGTTTTGCACTAATAAAGAGAGATTTCAAAGCTTGATTGGTTGCAAAGGGTTTTGCACTAGTTGAAATGCTTAAGTCTATTTGGATTTTCTTAGGAATTGTGTTTCATTATGAGATATATATAGCGAGTGAATCTAAAACCCACTTCTTCATAGAAGGAATGTATTCGATACATGTTATGAGTTTTGTAGATTCTTACAATCCTAAGATAATGTGAAACTTAAGAGAGGGTCTTAAGTAGGACATCAATGAGTTGGAATCAATGTTTTAATCATGTTATAAAACCTTTCTTGATAAGTCGAGAAGTTGTGTTTATACATGAGGTTTAGTGGGAGTTACGGAAATTTTAATTAGTCTAATATGTGGATGACATATTGATCATTGAGAATGATATAAGACTATTGGAGTAATATAATACATCTTTAATATCCATATTTATGTAGATAAATCCACATGATATTAGCGTCAAATAAGAAGTCTTATGTTGATAAGATTCATGACTAGTTCAATTGAATTGAACATATTTGATTAATTCCATTTGCTTCCGCTGCCGAATCAATTAAATAGGAAATGATGTATGACACTTCATATACTTTGAGTATGATGAATTGTTTCAAATCGAATTTAAGTAATAGTTACCAAGTAAGCCATAAAGATTACCCTTAAGTGTTTGCAGAAGCATTAAGGATGTAATACAAAGTGTTTTTAATGCAATTTTGTGTAAGGGTGTTACACAAGTGACAATTGACAATTGAGATTGCGCATGGTTTCCGACAAAACCATAATCAAAACACATTAGGATGGTTAAGATACCATTGTGGCTATGTTATTTAAGAAATAGATTTTCTAGAATCGTTCTAGGCAAGAAAGAACAAATGAGAAATATTTTACAACGGAAATTGAGTACAGTTGCAATCATGAGATGTGCAAGAAGGATGAGTCCCGCACACTGTGAAAACAGTGGGAGCTATTCTAAGGCTAGAGGGCCTATGTCTAGGTTGGATCTAGACACGTACTCAGAAACTTTTGTAATGCAAATGTATACATTACGAAAGGAAAACAAGTATGTAGTAAGGTGGAGTAAGGTACAAGAAGTTGATAAAACCTACTAACCAAAGCCTTCTCATAGGCTTAACATGATGAGTCATGTCATTTCAATTAAATTGAGATGAACAACTACATTCAAGATCAAACTGGATTATGGAATATGAAGTAGTAATCAGGCATTGACTATTCATATGTGATAATCGCATTTGTCGTTCGAGTTTTACTTTAAAACTCTTTTATTATACTTTGTTACATCCAAACGGGTTGTAGAGACAATTGAACCCCGTTAAAGTGAACACGGATTAACATAGTATTTGCCCATAGTCACTTGTATGAGGTGACGTCTCGAAGTGACTAGAGTGTGATGCGATTGATGGCAAGTTCAAGTGCCATAGAGTCATGTGAGATGACTAGTCGATCACATAGGCAGACTGTTAAGAACACTTTGTCGGGCCTTATGACCGCTTATAGAGTTCTGGAAAATTTATATAGCCTGGTCGTGGCGAGAGCTACTATAGTATTCTAATGAGTCGATTCTTTTGACTAAAGACTA